>NC_074672.1:3087423-3106177 GCF_029448725.1 Salvelinus fontinalis | reverse complement strand
AATCAATTGCTTTCATGCATTTGTCTGTGTGTGTGTGTGTGTGTGTGTGTGTGTGTCTGAATGTGATTTTATTTCGTCATATCGCATACATTTGTGATATCAGACAGGTTAAGATATTAAAAAGTCATTGGTGATTTTTCTACAGTGTTGCATGATGGGAATCTAGTGGTTCACTGATATAATCTAGTAAACAAAATGAACTACTTTTTCACCACTCTGTCTGCAAGTGCATTCCTAAACGGCATTTAACGCAGGTCGATGTGATGTGATATTATCGGAACACAAAGTGGTTACCAGTAGCCGAAAATGTTGGCACTGGAGACACTTGCCCTCCACCGATGACTATAACTCATACTTACCTGGCAAGGGAGATACCGTGATCAAGAAAGGCGGTTCACCCAGGGCGAGGCTTAGCCATTGCACGCCAGCTATGCTGACCCCTGTGAATTTCCCAAATGTGGAAATCTCGATTGCAGCATTTATGGTAGTGGGGGACTGCGTCCGCGCTCTCCCCTGATGTCTTGTTTAATGACAAACCGTTGCTTGAGGATGACTTGAGCCAATTGCCCGTGCTTATGGAGATCTTTGAAGTCAGTTGTGAAAGACACTTTGTGGACCAATTGAAAGGTAGAAACATTTGTTTGTAGCCAAACATTGTTGACATTTTGTGGAAACATCATGTTGCGAAATGCAGCATGGTATTTATGCCACGCTGGTACTTCAATCAAGAGATAGTTGAGAAGCCGCTCTAACCCCCATGGTCATGATGTGTCATACGCCCTTGCGCTTACAATATGAAATTGTCCATACATGCGCTCCTCCTTGACACAGAACAATGCAATAGGTTTTCAACATTCAGAGATTTTGTGTATTTATTCTGGCTAGTAGGATAGCTGCATGGGAAACTGTTGCTAATGATGTATTTGTCAGAAGTCATTGTATTTGTCCGTTTTTTCCCACAAGGCTGAAATATGTGCCCTCGCTTTGAAATGTTAGCAAGGTTGGTTTGTATTTCATCCAACTATCTGTGCTAAAAAGTGATGGCTACAGTATATGTAATTTCTTCCACTTACTGAGTGACCCAAAGTTCAGGCTGCTTATCTAATTGGTGAAAATGTCTGTTTATCAGACTCACTTTGACTTTATATGGTGTACCAAGAGTTAGTCATTTGCTTACGGCCATACCAACCTGGATACGCCCGATCTCGTCTGATCTCGGAAGCTAAGCAGGGTTGGGCCTGGTTAGTACTTGGATGGGAGACTGCCTGGGAATACCAGGTGCTGTAAGCATTTTTTCCACTAGGGTGTGCTCTGGTATTATTTCATCAGCAACACTGCCTTGTAGTAAGCATCTGATGCTGAATTGACTAAATGCCACTTCTATGGGCTAGTCTCCCCTGCCCTTTTAATACAATCAAAGTTCCTTGTGTTGTCAGGGAGCAACTGCCTTTTATGCATAAGACAAATAAGAATATTGTTACTGAATGCAGCTTGTGTGTGCTTTGTGCTCCCTCGCCCTGTTCAAATGATCAAAGGAAATAATGCTGGTGAGGAGTGGAACTGGACTGGTGTCTGATGGCCCTGTGTTTTCCATGGTGGAATTACAACCCTTCTTTTACGGCGTAAATCAAAAGTACAAGAGAATGTGAGATGTTATCGATAATAAATCAATTGCTTTCATGCATTTGTCTGTGTGTGTGTGTGTGTGTGTGTGTGTGTGTGTCTGAATGTGATTTTATTTCGTCATATCGCATACATTTGTGATATCAGACAGGTTAAGATATTAAAAAGTCATTGGTGATTTTTCTACAGTGTTGCATGATGGGAATCTAGTGGTTCACTGATATAATCTAGTAAACAAAATGAACTACTTTTTCACCACTCTGTCTGCAAGTGCATTCCTAAACGGCATTTAACGCAGGTCGATGTGATGTGATATTATCGGAACACAAAGTGGTTACCAGTAGCCGAAAATGTTGGCACTGGAGACACTTGCCCTCCACCGATGACTATAACTCATACTTACCTGGCAAGGGAGATACCGTGATCAAGAAAGGCGGTTCACCCAGGGCGAGGCTTAGCCATTGCACGCCAGCTATGCTGACCCCTGTGAATTTCCCAAATGTGGAAATCTCGATTGCAGCATTTATGGTAGTGGGGGACTGCGTCCGCGCTCTCCCCTGATGTCTTGTTTAATGACAAACCGTTGCTTGGCGGCAAGCTTGAGGATGACTTGAGCCAATTGCCCGTGCTTATGGAGATCTTTGAAGTCAGTTGTGAAAGACACTTTGTGGACCAATTGAAAGGTAGAAACATTTGTTTGTAGCCAAACATTGTTGACATTTTGTGGAAACATCATGTTGCGAAATGCAGCATGGTATTTATGCCACGCTGGTACTTCAATCAAGAGATAGTTGAGAAGCCGCTCTAACCCCCATGGTCATGATGTGTCATACGCCCTTGCGCTTACAATATGAAATTGTCCATACATGCGCTCCTCCTTGACACAGAACAATGCAATAGGTTTTCAACATTCAGAGATTTTGTGTATTTATTCTGGCTAGTAGGATAGCTGCATGGGAAACTGTTGCTAATGATGTATTTGTCAGAAGTCATTGTATTTGTCCGTTTTTTCCCACAAGGCTGAAATATGTGCCCTCGCTTTGAAATGTTAGCAAGGTTGGTTTGTATTTCATCCAACTATCTGTGCTAAAAAGTGATGGCTACAGTATATGTAATTTCTTCCACTTACTGAGTGACCCAAAGTTCAGGCTGCTTATCTAATTGGTGAAAATGTCTGTTTATCAGACTCACTTTGACTTTATATGGTGTACCAAGAGTTAGTCATTTGCTTACGGCCATACCAACCTGGATACGCCCGATCTCGTCTGATCTCGGAAGCTAAGCAGGGTTGGGCCTGGTTAGTACTTGGATGGGAGACTGCCTGGGAATACCAGGTGCTGTAAGCATTTTTTCCACTAGGGTGTGCTCTGGTATTATTTCATCAGCAACACTGCCTTGTAGTAAGCATCTGATGCTGAATTGACTAAATGCCACTTCTATGGGCTAGTCTCCCCTGCCCTTTTAATACAATCAAAGTTCCTTGTGTTGTCAGGGAGCAACTGCCTTTTATGCATAAGACAAATAAGAATATTGTTACTGAATGCAGCTTGTGTGTGCTTTGTGCTCCCTCGCCCTGTTCAAATGATCAAAGGAAATAATGCTGGTGAGGAGTGGAACTGGACTGGTGTCTGATGGCCCTGTGTTTTCCATGGTGGAATTACAACCCTTCTTTTACGGCGTAAATCAAAAGTACAAGAGAATGTGAGATGTTATCGATAATAAATCAATTGCTTTCATGCATTTGTCTGTGTGTGTGTGTGTGTGTGTGTGTGTGTGTCTGAATGTGATTTTATTTCGTCATATCGCATACATTTGTGATATCAGACAGGTTAAGATATTAAAAAGTCATTGGTGATTTTTCTACAGTGTTGCATGATGGGAATCTAGTGGTTCACTGATATAATCTAGTAAACAAAATGAACTACTTTTTCACCACTCTGTCTGCAAGTGCATTCCTAAACGGCATTTAACGCAGGTCGATGTGATGTGATATTATCGGAACACAAAGTGGTTACCAGTAGCCGAAAATGTTGGCACTGGAGACACTTGCCCTCCACCGATGACTATAACTCATACTTACCTGGCAAGGGAGATACCGTGATCAAGAAAGGCGGTTCACCCAGGGCGAGGCTTAGCCATTGCACGCCAGCTATGCTGACCCCTGTGAATTTCCCAAATGTGGAAATCTCGATTGCATCATTTATGGTAGTGGGGGACTGCGTCCGCGCTCTCCCCTGATGTCTTGTTTAATGACAAACCGTTGCTTGGCGGCAAGCTTGAGGATGACTTGAGCCGATTGCCCGTGCTTATGGAGATCTTTGAAGTCAGTTGTGAAAGACACTTTGTGGACCAATTGAAAGGTAGAAACATTTGTTTGTAGCCAAACATTGTTGACATTTTGTGGAAACATCATGTTGCGAAATGCAGCATGGTATTTATGCCACGCTGGTACTTCAATCAAGAGATAGTTGAGAAGCCGCTCTATCCCCCATGGTCATGATGTGTCATACGCCCATGCGCTTACAATATGAAATTGTCCATACATGCGCTCCTCCTTGACACAGAACAATGCAATAGGTTTTCAACATTCAGAGATTTTGTGTATTTATTCTGGCTAGTAGGATAGCTGCATGGGAAACTGTTGCTAATGATGTATTTGTCAGAAGTCATTGTATTTGTCCGTTTTTTCCCACAAGGCTGAAATATGTGCCCTCGCTTTGAAATGTTAGCAAGGTTGGTTTGTATTTCATCCAACTATCTGTGCTAAAAAGTGATGGCTACAGTATATGTAATTTCTTCCACTTACTGAGTGACCCAAAGTTCAGGCTGCTTATCTAATTGGTGAAAATGTCTGTTTATCAGACTCACTTTGACTTTATATGGTGTACCAAGAGTTAGTCATTTGCTTACGGCCATACCAGCCTGGATACGCCCGATCTCGTCTGATCTCGGAAGCTAAGCAGGGTTGGGCCTGGTTAGTACTTGGATGGGAGACTGCCTGGGAATACCAGGTGCTGTAAGCATTTTGTCCACTAGGGTGTGCTCTGGCATTATTTCATCAGCAACACTGCCTTGTAGTAAGCATTTGATGCTGAATTGACTAAATGCCGCTTCTATGGGCTAGTCTCCCCTGCCCTTTTAATACAATCAAAGTTCCTTGTGTTGTCAGGGAGCAACTGCCTTTTATGCATAAGACAAATAAGAATATTGTTACTGAATGCAGCTTGTGTGTGCTTTGTGCTCCCTCGCCCTGTTCAAATGATCAAAGGAAATAATGCTGGTGAGGAGTGGAACTGGACTGGTGTCTGATGGCCCTGTGTTTTCCATGGTGGAATTACAACCCTTCTTTTACGGCGTAAATCAAAAGTACAAGAGAATGTGAGATGTTATCGATAATAAATCAATTGCTTTCATGCATTTGTCTGTGTGTGTGTGTGTGTGTGTGTGTGTCTGAATGTGATTTTATTTCGTCATATCGCATACATTTGTGATATCAGACAGGTTAAGATATTAAAAAGTCATTGGTGATTTTTCTACAGTGTTGCATGATGGGAATCTAGTGGTTCACTGATATAATCTAGTAAACAAAATGAACTACTTTTTCACCACTCTGTCTGCAAGTGCATTCCTAAACGGCATTTAACGCAGGTCGATGTGATGTGATATTATCGGAACACAAAGTGGTTACCAGTAGCCGAAAATGTTGGCACTGGAGACACTTGCCCTCCACCGATGACTATAACTCATACTTACCTGGCAAGGGAGATACCGTGATCAAGAAAAGCGGTTCACCCAGGGCGAGGCTTAGCCATTGCACGCCAGCTATGCTGACCCCTGTGAATTTCCCAAATGTGGAAATCTCGATTGCAGCATTTATGGTAGTGGGGGACTGCGTCCGCGCTCTCCCCTGATGTCTTGTTTAATGACAAACCGTTGCTTGGCGGCAAGCTTGAGGATGACTTGAGCCGATTGCCCGTGCTTATGGAGATCTTTGAAGTCAGTTGTGAAAGACACTTTGTGGACCAATTGAAAGGTAGAAACATTTGTTTGTAGCCAAACATTGTTGACATTTTGTGGAAACATCATGTTGCGAAATGCAGCATGGTATTTATGCCACGCTGGTACTTCAATCAAGAGATAGTTGAGAAGCCGCTCTAACCCCCATGGTCATGATGTGTCATACGCCCTTGCGCTTACAATATGAAATTGTCCATACATGCGCTCCTCCTTGACACAGAACAATGCAATAGGTTTTCAACATTCAGAGATTTTGTGTATTTATTCTGGCTATTAGGATAGCTGCATGGGAAACTGTTGCTAATGATGTATTTGTCAGAAGTCATTGTATTTGTCCGTTTTTTCCCACAAGGCTGAAATATGTGCCCTCGCTTTGAAATGTTAGCAAGGTTGGTTTGTATTTCATCCAACTATCTGTGCTAAAAAGTGATGGCTACAGTATATGTAATTTCTTCCACTTACTGAGTGACCCAAAGTTCAGGCTGCTTATCTAATTGGTGAAAATGTCTGTTTATCAGACTCACTTTGACTTTATATGGTGTACCAAGAGTTAGTCGTTTGCTTACGGCCATACCAGCCTGGATACGCCCGATTTCGTCTGATCTCAGAAGCTAAGCAGGGTTGGGCCTGGTTAGTACTTGGATGGGAGACTGCCTGGGAATACCAGGTGCTGTAAGCATTTTGTCCACTAGGGTGTGCTCTGGCATTATTTCATCAGCAACACTGCCTTGTAGTAAGCATTTGATGCTGAATTGACTAAATGCCGCTTCTATGGGCTAGTCTCCCCTGCCCTTTTAATACAATCAAAGTTCCTTGTGTTGTCAGGGAGCAACTGCCTTTTATGCATAAGACAAATAAGAATATTGTTACTGAATGCAGCTTGTGTGTGCTTTGTGCTCCCTCGCCCTATTCAAATGATCAAAGGAAATAATGCTAGTGAGGAGTGGAACTGGACTGGTGTCTGATGGCCCTGTGTTTTCCATGGTGGAATTACAACCCTTCTTTTACGGCGTAAATCAAAAGTACAAGAGAATGTGAGATGTTATCGATAATAAATCAATTGCTTTCATGCATTTGTCTGTGTGTGTGTGTGTGTGTGTGTGTGTCTGAATGTGATTTTATTTCGTCATATCGCATACATTTGTGATATCAGACAGGTTAAGATATTAAAAAGTCATTGGTGATTTTTCTACAGTGTTGCATGATGGGAATCTAGTGGTTCACTGATATAATCTAGTAAACAAAATGAACTACTTTTTCACCACTCTGTCTGCAAGTGCATTCCTAAACGGCATTTAACGCAGGTCGATGTGATGTGATATTATCGGAACACAAAGTGGTTACCAGTAGCCGAAAATGTTGGCACTGGAGACACTTGCCCTCCACCGATGACTATAACTCATACTTACCTGGCAAGGGAGATACCGTGATCAAAAAAAGCGGTTCACCCAGGGCGAGGCTTAGCCATTGCACGCCAGCTATGCTGACCCCTGTGAATTTCCCAAATGTGGAAATCTCGATTGCATAATTTATGGTAGTGGGGGACTGCGTCTGCGCGCTCCCCTGATGTCTTGTTTAATGACAAACCGTTGCTTGAGGATGACTTGAGCCAATTGCCCGTGCTTATGGAGATCTTTGAAGTCAGTTGTGAAAGACACTTTGTGGACCAATTGAAAGGTAGAAACATTTGTTTGTAGCCAAACATTGTTGACATTTTGTGGAAACATCATGTTGCGAAATGCAGCATGGTATTTATGCCACGCTGGTACTTCAATCAAGAGATAGTTGAGAAGCCGCTCTAACCCCCATGGTCATGATGTGTCATACGCCCATGCGCTTACAATATGAAATTGTCCATACATGCGCTCCTCCTTGACACAGAACAATGCAATAGGTTTTCAACATTCAGAGATTTTGTGTATTTATTCTGGCTAGTAGGATAGCTGCATGGGAAACTGTTGCTAATGATGTATTTGTCAGAAGTCATTGTATTTGTCCGTTTTTTCCCACAAGGCTGAAATATGTGCCCTCGCTTTGAAATGTTAGCAAGGTTGGTTTGTATTTCATCCAACTATCTGTGCTAAAAAGTGATGGCTACAGTATATGTAATTTCTTCCACTTACTGAGTGACCCAAAGTTCAGGCTGCTTATCTAATTGGTGAAAATGTCTGTTTATCAGACTCACTTTGACTTTATATGGTGTACCAAGAGTTAGTCATTTGCTTACGGCCATACCAGCCTGGATACGCCCGATCTCGTCTGATCTCGGAAGCGAAGCAGGGTTGGGCCTGGTTAGTACTTGGATGGGAGACTACCTGGGAATACCAGGTGCTGTAAGCATTTTGTCCACTAGGGTGTGCTCTGGCATTATTTCATCAGCAACACTGCCTTGTAGTAAGCATTTGATGCTGAATTGACTAAATGCCGCTTCTATGGGCTAGTCTCCCCTGCCCTTTTAATACAATCAAAGTTCCTTGTGTTGTCAGGGAGCAACTGCCTTTTATGCATAAGACAAATAAGAATATTGTTACTGAATGCAGCTTGTGTGTGCTTTGTGCTCCCTCGCCCTGTTCAAATGATCAAAGGAAATAATGCTGGTGAGGAGTGGAACTGGACTGGTGTCTGATGGCCCTGTGTTTTCCATGGTGGAATTACAACCCTTCTTTTACGGCGTAAATCAAAAGTACAAGAGAATGTGAGATGTTATCGATAATAAATCAATTGCTTTCATGCATTTGTCTGTGTGTGTGTGTGTGTGTGTGTGTGTGTGTGTGTCTGAATGTGATTTTATTTCGTCATATCGCATACATTTGTGATATCAGACAGGTTAAGATATTAAAAAGTCATTGGTGATTTTTCTACAGTGTTGCATGATGGGAATCTAGTGGTTCACTGATATAATCTAGTAAACAAAATGAACTACTTTTTCACCACTCTGTCTGCAAGTGCATTCCTAAACGGCATTTAACGCAGGTCGATGTGATGTGATATTATCGGAACACAAAGTGGTTACCATTAGCCGAAAATGTTGGCACTGGAGACACTTGCCCTCCACCGATGACTATAACTCATACTTACCTGGCAAGGGAGATACCGTGATCAAGAAAGGCGGTTCACCCAGGGCGAGGCTTAGCCATTGCACGCCAGCTATGCTGACCCCTGTGAATTTCCCAAATGTGGAAATCTCGATTGCAGCATTTATGGTAGTGGGGGACTGCGTCCGCGCTCTCCCCTGATGTCTTGTTTAATGACAAACCGTTGCTTGAGGATGACTTGAGCCAATTGCCCGTGCTTATGGAGATCTTTGAAGTCAGTTGTGAAAGACACTTTGTGGACCAATTGAAAGGTAGAAACATTTGTTTGTAGCCAAACATTGTTGACATTTTGTGGAAACATCATGTTGCGAAATGCAGCATGGTATTTATGCCACGCTGGTACTTCAATCAAGAGATAGTTGAGAAGCCGCTCTAACCCCCATGGTCATGATGTGTCATACGCCCATGCGCTTACAATATGAAATTGTCCATACATGCGCTCCTCCTTGACACAGAACAATGCAATAGGTTTTCAACATTCAGAGATTTTGTGTATTTATTCTGGCTAGTAGGATAACTGCATGGGAAACTGTTGCTAATGATGTATTTGTCAGAAGTCATTGTATTTGTCCGTTTTTTCCCACAAGGCTGAAATATGTGCCCTCGCTTTGAAATGTTAGCAAGGTTGGTTTGTATTTCATCCAACTATCTGTGCTAAAAAGTGATGGCTACAGTATATGTAATTTCTTCCACTTACTGAGTGACCCAAAGTTCAGGCTGCTTATCTAATTGGTGAAAATGTCTGTTTATCAGACTCGCTTTGACTTTATATGGTGTACCAAGAGTTAGTCATTTGCTTACGGCCATACCAGCCTGAATGCGCATTTCCTGATTGGAGAAGTGACGACAGGTGCGAGTGTTTGAGCTGTGAGTAAGTGTTTGCTGGAGAGTGTTTGCTCGAGAGCTATTTTTGTTAATTAATTGGTTTTTGCAATATAATTTTTTTTGTTCTTGCATTTGAATACTTTTAAGTTTGGTTAGTCTTCCCCCTTGCAGTTTTTCTGCTTGGGGGAGAATTTTTTTTTTGGATTCATTTTTTGCTATGACGGACAACATGGAAAAGACAAACGGAATGGACAAAGACAACGAAAAAGCGCAACGGAAGAAAAAGGAAGATAAAGAAGAGATGAAATATGGAAAAGAATATACGGTGGCAATTGAGTTGGAAGGAGAAGACAAAGTGACGACAATGGAACTACTAAGAGCAATTAAGGAGGTGTGTGGAGAGGTGGTGGGATGCCGAATGAAAGGAGAAAAGAAGTACGAAATTACAATGAGAAATGAAAAAGGAAAAGAACGGTTAATGGATGGATTGAGAATAAAGGACACAAAGATTCTGGCGAGAGATATTAATGTGAAGGAATTGGTGGTGTCTTTTATGAATCTCCCAGTTTACGTAGAAGATGGTGTGATACTGGGCAAGCTGAGTAGCTGGGGAGTGGAGGCCGTCTCGGAGATAAGAAGGAGAGTTTGGCCAGGAACGGAGGTGGTTGATGGGACACGTTTCTGCAAAGTCAAGTTTACAGAAAAAGTGACATCATTACCTTATTCTACAAGAATTGAGACGTTGGAAGGAGCGGAATATTTCAGAGTCATTCATGACAAACAGGTCAGAGTGTGTCGGTTGTGCATTCAACCTGGGCACATAGTGAAAGACTGCCCGGAATTTAAGTGTTTTAAGTGTGGCAATCAAGGACACTATGCGAGAGAATGTGATGGAGAGAAGGAAAGGAATTTTTGTGGTGGATGTAGAAAGAGAATGGAGGAGTGCAACTGTGGAGAGGATCGGGCTGAAGAGGGGAGTCAAACAATACTAGAGGAAGCAGTAGTATTGTCGCAAGAAGGAGAAGAAGATGGAGGAGAAGACGTGGTGGAAGGTGGAGAGACGGAGGAAGGAAGAAGGAAGAAGGACCAGAAGATAAATGAAATTGGGAGCAGTATGGACTCGGAAATAAGAAGAGGGAGGTTTCAGGAGGAGGGGGGGAGTGGACTGGGGGGAAGCACGGGGGACTCACAGGTTTTGGGGGAAAGCACAGCACTATCAAGTACCTCGGGGGGTGAAGAAATGGAGAGGGTTTTGGGTTTGAGGACAATAACGGAGGCGGAGATGAGCACGGGGAGCACAGCGATGACGGTGGCAGAAACAGAGATGAATATGGGGAGCACAACGGAGGTGGATGCCAAGAGTGGGAGTTGGCTGGATAGCATGGACTTGGAGGAGATATCGGACACAGATGATGGGGAAAAGATGGAAAGAACGAGGGAAGGATACAGGAAGAGGAAAGCGGTGGGAAGAGGGGGAGAGAAAGGGTGGAAGAGGAAAGAAACTGGATAAGAGGTAAAGGATAATGGAATTATATTTTATTATTTTATTATTTATTAGAATGGTTAATATAATGTCGATAAATGCTAATGGTTTGAGAACAATGGGAAAATTTAATAGAATAGTACAAATGAAGAATTCAGATATTTTATGTATTCAAGAAACACACTGGGATAATGTATGTGTTTTAGAAGTAAAAAAAATATGGAGGGATTTTATTTATGTAAACAATGGCAGAGGGAATTCAAGTGGGGTTGCAATTTTATTAAGGAAGGATGTAGTAGAAAATGTGAAGAAGATATATAATGATAATAATGGGAGGATTTTAATATTGGATTTTGAATATATGAATAGGGTTTTTAGGATTATAAATATTTATGCGCCGAATAATGAGATAGAGCGGAGGGATTTATTTTTAGAATTAGGGAAATGGTGCAGGGGTAATTGTATTTTAGTTGGGGATTTTAATGTTAAAATGAATAGATTAGATATGGCAAGGGGAGCTATTTTTAGAAGTGACGTATCTAGGGGGGTTTTAAGGAAGATAATGTTGGAAAACAATTTGATTGATATATGGAGGGATGAGAATCCGAACAAGAGAGAATTTTCTAGAAGGCAGGTGGTTTTAGGGGAGTTGAAACAGACACGGATAGATCTGGTTTTAGTAAATGAAGGGTTAAGGAATTTTATGAAGGATATTAAGTATATTTTTACAACTTTTAGTGATCATGCTGGGTTAACATTTTCGGTGGGGTTAGATAGGGAGGGGAAAGGGGGGGGAGTGTGGTGTATGAATGCAAGGTATCTAGGTGATGAGGAATATGGATTACAACTTAAATCTTTGATAGAACATGAAATGGAGGATAAGCAAAAAGGGAATGATAAGTGCCAGTGGTGGGAAAATGTTAAGAAAAAAATAAAAGATTTTAGTATTAGATATGCAAGGAAGAAGAGGAGTAGGATGACAAGAGAAGAAAATAATTTAAGAGCAAAATTGAATGAAGAAATGAGGAAATGTGATATTGATCCTATTTATAATATTGAAAGGTTTTTAGATTTAAAGGCACAATTGAGCAAATGTGAAATAGATAAATGTAAGGGGGCATCTATTAGAAGTAGGGCAAAGTATGTTTTAGAAGGGGAAAAATGTACATCTTTTTTTCTTGGTTTAGAGAAAACTAAACAGACGAAATCATATATTAGTGAGATAGAAAATGTAAAGGGTGAAGTGGTAAATGATTATGTTGAGATATTAGAAACTGTACAGAATTTTTATAAGGATTTATTTAAGAAAGGGGAGGTGGATGAAGAGTGTGTAAAGGAGATTTTAGGTAGTGTGGATGTGCAAATTGGTGTTGAGGATAAGCAAATATGTGATAGGAAGATAACAGTGGATGAAGTGAAAGATGCAATTAAGGGATTACAAATAAATAAAAGTCCTGGAGTAGATGGACTAATTGCAGAGTTTTACAAAATGTATGAAAGTTTTTTAGCACCAATTTTAATAGAAGTGTATCAATACATGGAAGATAATAATACTGTTTCAGACTCCATGGTGACAGGACTGATATCGGTTTTATATAAAAATAAGGGGAGCAAAATGAAATTAGAAAATTATAGGCCAATTAGTTTATTAAACTCAGATTACAAGATTTTAGCGAAGATATTGGCGAATAGGATGAAGATGGTTTTAAATGATATTATAGCACCTACACAAAATTATAGTGTGCCTGGAAGAGACATAGCTGATACCATCATTACACTTAGAGATGTGATAAATAAAATGAATAGCGATAAGAGAGGGGGAATTGTTTTAAGTATAGATTTTAATAAAGCTTTTGACAGGGTGGAACATGATTTTATGTTTAGGGTACTGGAAAAATATGGGTTTGGAAATAGAATAATAGGATGGATAAAATTATTATATAGAAAGGCAAAAAGTAGGGTAAAATGTAATGGGGTTTTAACAGATTCTTTTATTATTGAGAGATCAGTGAGACAGGGGTGCCCTTTATCAGCATTATTGTATGTTTTATCGGTAGAACCCTTAGCGGCATACCTTAAAAAAGATCATTTTATAAATTGTGTAGAGACTCCGCAAGGAGGTTTTAGTTTAATTCATCAATATGCAGACGATACCACAATAACAGTTAGAGATGAGGAAAGTGTTAAAAGGGTGATGGAGTGTTTTAAAGTATATGAGAAAGCCTCAGGAGCAAAAGTGAATATGGAGAAGTCAGTAATAATGTATGTTGGGAAGAATAATGAGGAGATTTTTCCTTTTAAAATGGTAAATGATTATTTTAAGGTGTTAGGTGTGTTTTTAGGGGTGAAGGAACAGGAAGCTAGGGATATGACATGGAGTGGGGTTATAAACAAAGTTAGGAAGGTGGTAAATATGTGGAGGGGGAGGTCTTTGAAATTAAAAGGGAAAGTAATTGTCATAAATTCATTGTTGATGTCAATTTTTATTTATGTAATGAATGTTTTGGATATGCCAGAATGGGTTTTATCTGAAATGAATAAAATTGTAGTTGATTTTTTATGGGAAGGGAAGGGGGTGAAAATAGCTTTTAAAACTTTGATTGCAGGTTATGAGGAGGGGGGCTTGAAGTTGGTGGATTTAAATGTGAGGAAAACAGCAATTAGAGTCAAAATGGTACGTAAATATTTATATGGGGAATTAGATTATGGATGGAAAAGATTTTTTAAGGAGTATTTGCAGGAGGTTGGGAGGATGGGGGACAATGGTTTATTGATGTGTATGAAAAAGGAAATGTTAGGTAATATACCTTTGTTTTATAGAGAAGTGTTTGAGGCTTGGGGGGAGTTTTTACCAAAGATTTATTATGAGTGTACCATTTTAGACAATATTTTAAATCAGCCAATTTTTTTAAATCCCAAGATACAGTATAATAATAAGATGTTGTTTTGTAAATATTTTATGAGGGCTGGGATGAGACAGGTTGGGGACATCTTATATGAGGTCATTCCGGGGTTCCTTCCATGTCAGGCAATATTTGATAATGTGGTTGAAGAAAATGATGAAATAAGTAGAACTACTGTGGAGAACATGTATAAGAGAATATTAGGATGTCTTCCTGTGGAATGGGGTGTTTTAATAAATAAAGAGGTGGCTACAAGAGCTAGGGGTTTACCGGTTTTATATTATGAAAGTAATGGGAAGAAGTATGATTTGTCAGGTTTGAAAGTTAAAAAGGTATATGAAAAATGTATTTTAAGAGAGATAAAAACTCCTGCTTCGGAAAAAGTGTGGTCTAGGGTGTTTGCAAATATAGATGTGAAATCAATATGGAAGAATGTAAATGTAAAATATAATTCTATAGAATGTGAAGACAATGATTTTAAATTGAAACATAATAGGATTTTTACGAATGTGGTTTTGCATCAAATAAATAGAGATATTAAAAGAGAATGTGATATTTGTGATAAGGGGGTGGAGAATTTTATGCACTTTTTTGTTGAATGTAGTAGATTAGAAGAGTTTCATAAGTTTTTAAAGGGGATTTTAGTACAACATTGGGGAGAAGAGATTGTTGATGGGGTTGAGTGGAGGAGGTTGTTTCTTTTTGGGTTAACTGGGAAAAGCAAAGTTTTTAATTTTAATTTGATGAATTTTGTTCTTAGTCATGCCAGATACGCTGTAAGACAAAGACGGAATTTGGGACATTATGAAGGGAAAATTGTGAGTGTGGAGGTTTTATTTAGAAGTATTTTAGAGAAAGATATAGAAGTAATATATAAATATGGTGGATGTAATTTTGAAAAATTGTTTGTGTGGGGGAGCACTTTTATTGAAATTGAGTCGAATGGAAAACTTGTTTTTAATTATTAATTGGTTTTGGTGGATGATTGTGTTTTTTTAATAGGTTTTATTTTTCTTTCTTTCTTTTTTGATTTTGTAAAAGGATGAATTGATTATCCATTTTTATTATTGATTGAATGTTGTAAATATTATGTGTTTTTTCATAATAAAAGATAAAAAAAAAAGATACGCCCGATCTCGTCTGATCTCAGAAGCTAAGCAGGGTTGGGCCTGGTTAGTACTTGGATGGGAGACTGCCTGGGAATACCAGGTGCTGTAAGCATTTTGTCCACTAGGGTGTGCTCTGGCATTATTTCATCAGCAACACTGCCTTGTAGTAAGCATTTGATGCTGAATTGACTAAATGCCGCTTCTATGGGCTAGTCTCCCCTGCCCTTTTAATACAATCAAAGTTCCTTGTGTTGTCAGGGAGCAACTGCCTTTTATGCATAAGACAAATAAGAATATTGTTACTGAATGCAGCTTGTGTGTGCTTTGTGCTCCCTCGCCCTGTTCAAATGATCAAAGGAAATAATGCTGGTGAGGAGTGGAACTGGACTGGTGTCTGATGGCCCTGTGTTTTCCATGGTGGAATTACAACCCTTCTTTTACGGCGTAAATCAAAAGTACAAGAGAATGTGAGATGTTATCGATAATAAATCAATTGCTTTCATGCATTTGTCTGTGTGTGTGTGTGTGTGTGTGTGTGTGTGTCTGAATGTGATTTTATTTCGTCATATCGCATACATTTGTGATATCAGACAGGTTAAGATATTAAAAAGTCATTGGTGATTTTTCTACAGTGTTGCATGATGGGAATCTAGTGGTTCACTGATATAATCTAGTAAACAAAATGAACTACTTTTTCACCACTCTGTCTGCAAGTGCATTCCTAAACGGCATTTAACGCAGGTCGATGTGATGTGATATTATCGGAACACAAAGTGGTTACCATTAGCCGAAAATGTTGGCACTGGAGACACTTGCCCTCCACCGATGACAATAACTCATACTTACCTGGCAAGGGAGATACCGTGATCAAGAAAGGCGGTTCACCCAGGGCGAGACGCCAGCTATGCTGACCCCTGTGAATTTCCCAAATGTGCAAATCTCGAATGCATAATTTATGGTAGTGGGGGACTGCGTCCGCGCGCTCCCTTGATGTCTTGTTTAATGACAAACCGTTGCTTGAGGATGACTTGAGCCAATTGCCCGTGCTTATGGAGATCTTTGAAGTCAGTTGTGAAAGACACTTTGTGGACCAATTGAAAGGTAGAAACATTTGTTTGTAGCCAAACATTGTTGACATTTTGTGGAAACATCATGTTGCGAAATGCAGCATGGTATTTATGCCACGCTGGTACTTCAATCAAGAGATAGTTGAGAAGCCGCTCTATCCCCCATGGTCATGATGTGTCATACGCCCATGCGCTTACAATATGAAATTGTCCATACATGCGCTCCTCCTTGACACAGAACAATGCAATAGGTTTTCAACATTCAGAGATTTTGTGTATTTATTCTGGCTAGTAGGATAGCTGCATGGGAAACTGTTGCTAATGATGTATTTGTCAGAAGTCATTGTATTTGTCCGTTTTTTCCCACAAGGCTGAAATATGTGCCCTCGCTTTGAAATGTTAGCAAGGTTGGTTTGTATTTCATCCAACTATCTGTGCTAAAAAGTGATGGCTACAGTATATGTAATTTCTTCCACTTACTGAGTGACCCAAAGTTCAGGCTGCTTATCTAATTGGTGAAAATGTCTGTTTATCAGACTCACTTTGACTTTATATGGTGTACCAAGAGTTAGTCATTTGCTTACGGCCATACCAGCCTGGATACGTCCGATCTCGTCTGATCTCGGAAGCTAAGCAGGGTAGGGCCTGGTTAGTACTTGGATGGGAGACTGCCTGGGAATACCAGGTACTGTAAGCATTTTGTCCACTAGGGTGTGCTCTGGCATTATTTCATCAGCAACACTGCCTTGTAGTAAGCATTTGATGCTGAATTGACTAAATGCCGCTTCTATGGGCTAGTCTCCCCTGCCCTTTTAATACAATCAAAGTTCCTTGTGTTGTCAGGGAGCAACTGCCTTCTATGCATAAGACAAATAAGAATATTGTTACTGAATGCAGCTTGTGTGTGCTTTGTGCTCCCTCGCCCTGTTCAAATGATCAAAGGAAATAATGCTGGTGAGGAGTAGAACTGGACTGGTGTCTGATGGCCCTGTGTTTTCCATGGTGGAATTACAACCCTTCTTTTACGGCGTAAATCAAAAGTACAAGAGAATGTGAGATGTTATTGATAATAAATCAATTGCTTTCATGCATTTGTCTGTGTGTGTGTGTGTGTGTATGTGTGTGTGTGTGTCTGAATGTGATTTTATTTCGTCATATCGCATACATTTGTGATATCAGACAGGTTAAGATATTAAAAAGTCATTGGTGATTTTTCTACAGTGTTGCATGATGGGAATCTAGTGGTTCACTGATATAATCTAGTAAACAAAATGAACTACTTTTTCACCACTCTGTCTGCAAGTGCATTCCTAAACGGCATTTAACGCAGGTCGATGTGATGTGATATTATCGGAACACAGAGTGGTTACCAGTAGCCGAAAATGTTGGCACTGGAGACACTTGCCCTCCACCGATGACTATAACTCATACTTACCTGGCAAGGGAGATACCCTGATCAAGAAAGGCGGTTCACCCAGGGCGAGGCTTAGCCATTGCACTCCAGCTATGCTGACCCCTGTGAATTTCCCAAATGTGCAAATCTCGATTGCATAATTTATGGTAGTGGGGGACTGCGTCCGCGTTCTCCCCTGATGTCTTGTTTAATGACCAAGCTTGAGGATGACTTGAGCCAATTGCCCGGGCTTATGGAGATCTTTGAAGTCAGTTTTGAAAGACACTTTGTGGACCAATTGAAAGGTAGAAACATTTGTTTGTAGCCAAACATTGTTGACATTTTGTGGAAACATCATGTTGCGAAATGCAGCATGGTATTTATGCCACGCTGGTACTTCAATCAAGAGATAGTTGAGAAGCCGCTCTAACCCCCATGGTCATGATGTGTCATACGCCCATGCGCTTACAATATGAAATTGTCCATACATGCGCTCCTCCTTGACACAGAACAATGCAATAGGTTTTCAACATTCAGAGATTTTGTGTATTTATTCTGGCTAGTAGGATAGCTGCATGGGAAACTGTTGCTAATGATGTATTTGTCAGAAGTCATTGTATTTGTCCGTTTTTTCCCACAAGGCTGAAATATGTGCCCTCGCTTTGAAATGTTAGCAAGGTTGGTTTGTATTTCATCCAACTATCTGTGCTAAAAAGTGATGGCTACAGTATATGTAATTTCTTCCACTTACTGAGTGACCCAAAGTTCAGGCTGCTTATCTAATTGGTGAAAATGTCTGTTTATCAGACTCACTTTGACTTTATATGGTGTACCAAGAGTTAGTCGTTTGCGTACGGCCATACCAGCCTGGATACGCCCGATCTCGTCTGATCTCGGAAGCGAAGCAGGGTTGGGCCTGGTTAGTACTTGGATGGGAGACTGCCTGGGAATACTAGGTGCTGTAAGCATTTTGTCCACTAGGGTGTGCTCTGGCATTATTTCATCAGCAACACTGCCTTGTAGTAAGCATTTGATGCTGAATTGACTAAATGCCGCTTCTATGGGCTAGTCTCCCCTGCCCTTTTAATACAATCAAAGTTCCTTGTGTTGTCAGGGAGCAACTGCCTTTTATGCATAAGACAAATAAGAATATTGTTACTGAATGCAGCTTGTGTGTGCTTTGTGCTCCCTCGCCCTGTTCAAATGATCAAAGGAAATAATGCTGGTGAGGAGTGGAAC
>NC_074672.1:2972423-3082423 GCF_029448725.1 Salvelinus fontinalis | reverse complement strand
AGGAAATAATGCTGGTGAGGAGTGGAACTGGACTGGTGTCTGATGGCCCTGTGTTTTCCATGGTGGAATTACAACCCTTCTTTTACGGCGTAAATCAAAAGTACAAGAGAATGTGAGATGTTATCGATAATAAATCAATTGCTTTCATGCATTTGTCTGTGTGTGTGTGTGTGTGTGTGTGTGTCTGAATGTGATTTTATTTCGTCATATCGCATACATTTGTGATATCAGACAGGTTAAGATATTAAAAAGTCATTGGTGATTTTTCTACAGTGTTGCATGATGGGAATCTAGTGGTTCACTGATATAATCTAGTAAACAAAATGAACTACTTTTTCACCACTCTGTCTGCAAGTGCATTCCTAAACGGCATTTAACGCAGGTCGATGTGATGTGATATTATCGGAACACAAAGTGGTTACCAGTAGCCGAAAATGTTGGCACTGGAGACACTTGCCCTCCACCGATGACTATAACTCATACTTACCTGGCAAGGGAGATACCGTGATCAAGAAAGGCGGTTCACCCAGGGCGAGGCTTAGCCATTGCACGCCAGCTATGCTGACCCCTGTGAATTTCCCAAATGTGGAAATCTCGATTGCATAATTTATGGTAGTGGGGGACTGCGTCCGCGTGCTCCCCTGATGTCTTGTTTAATGACAAACTGTTGCTTGAGGATGACTTGAGCCAATTGCCCGTGCTTATGGAGATCTTTGAAGTCAGTTGTGAAAGACACTTTGTGGACCAATTGAAAGGTAGAAACATTTGTTTGTAGCCAAACATTGTTGACATTTTGTGGAAACATCATGTTGCGAAATGCAGCATGGTATTTATGCCACGCTGGTACTTCAATCAAGAGATAGTTGAGAAGCCGCTCTAACCCCCATGGTCATGATGTGTCATACGCCCATGCGCTTACAATATGAAATTGTCCATACATGCGCTCCTCCTTGACACAGAACAATGCAATAGGTTTTCAACATTCAGAGATTTTGTGTATTTATTCTGGCTAGTAGGATAGCTGCATGGGAAACTGTTGCTAATGATGTATTTGTCAGAAGTCATTGTATTTGTCCGTTTTTTCCCACAAGGCTGAAATATGTGCCCTCGCTTTGAAATGTTAGCAAGGTTGGTTTGTATTTCATCCAACTATCTGTGCTAAAAAGTGATGGCTACAGTATATGTAATTTCTTCCACTTACTGAGTGACCCAAAGTTCAGGCTGCTTATCTAATTGGTGAAAATGTCTGTTTATCAGACTCACTTTGACTTTATATGGTGTACCAAGAGTTAGTCATTTGCTTACGGCCATACCAGCCTGGATACGCCCGATCTCGTCTGATCTCGGAAGCGAAGCAGGGTTGGGCCTGGTTAGTACTTGGATGGGAGACTGCCTGGGAATACCAGGTGCTGTAAGCATTTTGTCCACTAGGGTGTGCTCTGGCATTATTTCATCAGCAACACTGCCTTGTAGTAAGCATTTGATGCTGAATTGACTAAATGCCGCTTCTATGGGCTAGTCTCCCCTGCCCTTTTAATACAATCAAAGTTCCTTGTGTTGTCAGGGAGCAACTGCCTTTTATGCATAAGACAAATAAGAATATTGTTACTGAATGCAGCTTGTGTGTGCTTTGTGCTCCCTCGCCCTATTCAAATGATCAAAGGAAATAATGCTGGTGAGGAGTGGAACTGGACTGGTGTCTGATGGCCCTGTGTTTTCCATGGTGGAATTACAACCCTTCTTTTACGGCGTAAATCAAAAGTACAAGAGAATGTGAGATGTTATCGATAATAAATCAATTGCTTTCATGCATTTGTCTGTGTGTGTGTGTGTGTGTGTGTGTGTCTGAATGTGATTTTATTTCGTCATATCGCATACATTTGTGATATCAGACAGGTTAAGATATTAAAAAGTCATTGGTGATTTTTCTACAGTGTTGCATGATGGGAATCTAGTGGTTCACTGATATAATCTAGTAAACAAAATGAACTACTTTTTCACCACTCTGTCTGCAAGTGCATTCCTAAACGGCATTTAACGCAGGTCGATGTGATGTGATATTATCGGAACACAAAGTGGTTACCAGTAGCCGAAAATGTTGGCACTGGAGACACTTGCCCTCCACCGATGACTATAACTCATACTTACCTGGCAAGGGAGATACCGTGATCAAGAAAGGCGGTTCACCCAGGGCGAGGCTTAGCCATTGCACGCCAGCTATGCTGACCCCTGTGAATTTCCCAAATGTGGAAATCTCGATTGCATAATTTATGGTAGTGGGGGACTGCGTCCGCGTGCTCCCCTGATGTCTTGTTTAATGACAAACTGTTGCTTGAGGATGACTTGAGCCAATTGCCCGTGCTTATGGAGATCTTTGAAGTCAGTTGTGAAAGACACTTTGTGGACCAATTGAAAGGTAGAAACATTTGTTTGTAGCCAAACATTGTTGACATTTTGTGGAAACATCATGTTGCGAAATGCAGCATGGTATTTATGCCACGCTGGTACTTCAATCAAGAGATAGTTGAGAAGCCGCTCTAACCCCCATGGTCATGATGTGTCATACGCCCTTGCGCTTACAATATGAAATTGTCCATACATGCGCTCCTCCTTGACACAGAACAATGCAATAGGTTTTCAACATTCAGAGATTTTGTGTATTTATTCTGGCTAGTAGGATAGCTGCATGGGAAACTGTTGCTAATGATGTATTTGTCAGAAGTCATTGTATTTGTCCGTTTTTTCCCACAAGGCTGAAATATGTGCCCTCGCTTTGAAATGTTAGCAAGGTTGGTTTGTATTTCATCCAACTATCTGTGCTAAAAAGTGATGGCTACAGTATATGTAATTTCTTCCACTTACTGAGTGACCCAAAGTTCAGGCTGCTTATCTAATTGGTGAAAATGTCTGTTTATCAGACTCACTTTGACTTTATATGGTGTACCAAGAGTTAGTCATTTGCTTATGGCCATACCAGCCTGGATACGCCCGATCTCGTCTGATCTCGGAAGCTAAGCAGGGTTGGGCCTGGTTAGTACTTGGATGGGAGACTGCCTGGGAATACCAGGTGCTGTAAGCATTTTGTCCACTAGGGTGTGCTCTGGCATTATTTCATCAGCAACACTGCCTTGTAGTAAGCATTTGATGCTGAATTGACTAAATGCCGCTTCTATGGGCTAGTCTCCCCTGCCCTTTTAATACAATCAAAGTTCCTTGTGTTGTCAGGGAGCAACTGCCTTTTATGCATAAGACAAATAAGAATATTGTTACTGAATGCAGCTTGTGTGTGCTTTGTGCTCCCTCGCCCTATTCAAATGATCAAAGGAAATAATGCTGGTGAGGAGTGGAACTGGACTGGTGTCTGATGGCCCTGTGTTTTCCATGGTGGAATTACAACCCTTCTTTTACGGCGTAAATCAAAAGTACAAGAGAATGTGAGATGTTATCGATAATAAATCAATTGCTTTCATGCATTTGTCTGTGTGTGTGTGTGTGTGTGTGTGTGTGTCTGAATGTGATTTTATTTCGTCATATCGCATACATTTGTGATATCAGACAGGTTAAGATATTAAAAAGTCATTGGTGATTTTTCTACAGTGTTGCATGATGGGAATCTAGTGGTTCACTGATATAATCTAGTAAACAAAATGAACTACTTTTTCACCACTCTGTCTGCAAGTGCATTCCTAAACGGCATTTAACGCAGGTCGATGTGATGTGATATTATCGGAACACAAAGTGGTTACCAGTAGCCGAAAATGTTGGCACTGGAGACACTTGCCCTCCACCGATGACTATAACTCATACTTACCTGGCAAGGGAGATACCGTGATCAAGAAAGGCGGTTCACCCAGGGCGAGGCTTAGCCATTGCACGCCAGCTATGCTGACCCCTGTGAATTTCCCAAATGTGGAAATCTCGATTGCATAATTTATGGTAGTGGGGGACTGCGTCCGCGTGCTCCCCTGATGTCTTGTTTAATGACAAACTGTTGCTTGAGGATGACTTGAGCCAATTGCCCGTGCTTATGGAGATCTTTGAAGTCAGTTGTGAAAGACACTTTGTGGACCAATTGAAAGGTAGAAACATTTGTTTGTAGCCAAACATTGTTGACATTTTGTGGAAACATCATGTTGCGAAATGCAGCATGGTATTTATGCCACGCTGGTACTTCAATCAAGAGATAGTTGAGAAGCCGCTCTAACCCCCATGGTCATGATGTGTCATACGCCCTTGCGCTTACAATATGAAATTGTCCATACATGCGCTCCTCCTTGACACAGAACAATGCAATAGGTTTTCAACATTCAGAGATTTTGTGTATTTATTCTGGCTAGTAGGATAGCTGCATGGGAAACTGTTGCTAATGATGTATTTGTCAGAAGTCATTGTATTTGTCCGTTTTTTCCCACAAGGCTGAAATATGTGCCCTCGCTTTGAAATGTTAGCAAGGTTGGTTTGTATTTCATCCAACTATCTGTGCTAAAAAGTGATGGCTACAGTATATGTAATTTCTTCCACTTACTGAGTGACCCAAAGTTCAGGCTGCTTATCTAATTGGTGAAAATGTCTGTTTATCAGACTCACTTTGACTTTATATGGTGTACCAAGAGTTAGTCATTTGCTTACGGCCATACCAGCCTGGATACGCCCGATCTCGTCTGATCTCGGAAGCTAAGCAGGGTTGGGCCTGGTTAGTACTTGGATGGGACACTGCCTGGGAATACCAGGTGCTGTAAGCATTTTGTCCACTAGGGTGTGCTCTGGCATTATTTCATCAGCAACACTGCCTTGTGGTAAGCATTTGATGCTGAATTGACTAAATGCCGCTTCTATGGGCTAGTCTCCCCTGCCCTTTTAATACAATCAAAGTTCCTTGTGTTGTCAGGGAGCAACTGCCTTTTATGCATAAGACAAATAAGAATATTGTTACTGAATGCAGCTTGTGTGTGCTTTGTGCTCCCTCGCCCTGTTCAAATGATCAAAGGAAATAATGCTGGTGAGGAGTGGAACTGGACTGGTGTCTGATGGCCCTGTGTTTTCCATGGTGGAATTACAACCCTTCTTTTACGGCGTAAATCAAAAGTACAAGAGAATGTGAGATGTTATCGATAATAAATCAATTGCTTTCATGCATTTGTCTGTGTGTGTGTGTGTGTGTGTGTGTGTCTGAATGTGATTTTATTTCGTCATATCGCATACATTTGTGATATCAGACAGGTTAAGATATTAAAAAGTCATTGGTGATTTTTCTACAGTGTTGCATGATGGGAATCTAGTGGTTCACTGATATAATCTAGTAAACAAAATGAACTACTTTTTCACCACTCTGTCTGCAAGTGCATTCCTAAACGGCATTTAACGCAGGTCGATGTGATGTGATATTATCGGAACACAAAGTGGTTACCAGTAGCCGAAAATGTTGGCACTGGAGACACTTGCCCTCCACCGATGACTATAACTCATACTTACCTGGCAAGGGAGATACCGTGATCAAGAAAGGCGGTTCACCCAGGGCGAGGCTTAGCCATTGCACGCCAGCTATGCTGACCCCTGTGAATTTCCCAAATGTGGAAATCTCGATTGCATAATTTATGGTAGTGGGGGACTGCGTCCGCGTGCTCCCCTGATGTCTTGTTTAATGACAAACTGTTGCTTGAGGATGACTTGAGCCAATTGCCCGTGCTTATGGAGATCTTTGAAGTCAGTTGTGAAAGACACTTTGTGGACCAATTGAAAGGTAGAAACATTTGTTTGTAGCCAAACATTGTTGACATTTTGTGGAAACATCATGTTGCGAAATGCAGCATGGTATTTATGCCACGCTGGTACTTCAATCAAGAGATAGTTGAGAAGCCGCTCTAACCCCCATGGTCATGATGTGTCATACGCCCATGCGCTTACAATATGAAATTGTCCATACATGCGCTCCTCCTTGACACAGAACAATGCAATAGGTTTTCAACATTCAGAGATTTTGTGTATTTATTCTGGCTAGTAGGATAGCTGCATGGGAAACTGTTGCTAATGATGTATTTGTCAGAAGTCATTGTATTTGTCCGTTTTTTCCCACAAGGCTGAAATATGTGCCCTCGCTTTGAAATGTTAGCAAGGTTGGTTTGTATTTCATCCAACTATCTGTGCTAAAAAGTGATGGCTACAGTATATGTAATTTCTTCCACTTACTGAGTGACCCAAAGTTCAGGCTGCTTATCTAATTGGTGAAAATGTCTGTTTATCAGACTCACTTTGACTTTATATGGTGTACCAAGAGTTAGTCATTTGCTTACGGCCATACCAGCCTGGATTCGCCCGATCTCGTCTGATCTCGGAAGCTAAGCAGGGTTGGGCCTGGTTAGTACTTGGATGGGAGACTGCCTGGGAATACCAGGTGCTGTAAGCATTTTGTCCACTAGGGTGTGCTCTGGCATTATTTCATCAGCAACACTGCCTTGTAGTAAGCATTTGATGCTGAATTGACTAAATGCCGCTTCTATGGGCTAGTCTCCCCTGCCCTTTTAATACAATCAAAGTTCCTTGTGTTGTCAGGGAGCAACTGCCTTTTATGCATAAGACAAATAAGAATATTGTTACTGAATGCAGCTTGTGTGTGCTTTGTGCTCCCTCGCCCTGTTCAAATGATCAAAGGAAATAATGCTGGTGAGGAGTGGAACTGGACTGGTGTCTGATGGCCCTGTGTTTTCCATGGTGGAATTACAACCCTTCTTTTACGGCGTAAATCAAAAGTACAAGAGAATGTGAGATGTTATCGATAATAAATCAATTGCTTTCATGCATTTGTCTGTGTGTGTGTGTGTGTGTGTGTGTGTCTGAATGTGATTTTATTTCGTCATATCGCATACATTTGTGATATCAGACAGGTTAAGATATTAAAAAGTCATTGGTGATTTTTCTACAGTGTTGTAGAGGAAAGACATGAAAGGAGGTAGCGGGTGGATGAGTCAAAGAGCAGTTGGCCGGATTCAAAACCATGCCAACTCTGGCATAATGTGAGCCAGAGTCAGCAGCTCTAACCGCTCGACCACGCAGGCCACTCACAGTCACAATGGTTTTGCTCATGAATATAGTCGTTTACCAGATAGAATGACTGTGACAGAAGTCCAGGGCCGATATGATGTGTCGGAAGAACTTCCTGGCCTCTTTAGGTGTCAGCCTACCTTTCTTCACCAGATAGTCAAATAGCTCCCCACCTGACACGTGCTCTAACACCAGGTACCTACAGGGAGGGGGCGAGAGAGAGAGAGAGCGAGACAGAGAGGGAGAGATGGGTGATAGACAGAAAGAGAGAGAGAGAGTGATGGGTGATATAGACGGGGAGAAAGAGGGGTGAGCGGAAGAAATACAATGAAAGGGGTGAAGGTTGGGGAGAGAGAGAGAGAGAGAGAGGAATTGAGAAAGCATTTCAAGTGGGTTGAATCCTAACCTGAGGATAGTGTAATTACACCCACGGGTCTAGAGCTATAGGGTACAGGCAGAACAGAGGGTCGCTCCTGAATGTACAATGAACGAACTCACAGGTATGTGTCATTCTCGTAAACGTCATGCAGCTTCAACACATGCGGATGCTCAATCTCCCTCTCCACCTAGACAGAGCGGGAGAAAGAGAGGGGTGGGGATAGAGAGGGGGGTATAGGGAGAGAGAGAAGAGATGGGGATAGAAAGAGAGAGGGGAATATACATAGAGAGGGGGGGAAGAGAAAGATATACAAATTGTAATTTGAGAGGAATTTACATTCCAGTGTTCACTCTTAATGCATACTTGATGAAACGTGTCTTGTTACAGAGTGAGAAATCTATTACTATTACTATTGCAAATTGTCTTTACTATGTACATCGCATTACAGTTATATTGCTATTGTAAGTATTGCAAACAGACAGTTAATCACGAAATTGTCGGTCTAGAAAAGTAGGCATCATACTGGGATATCCTTATTTTCATCATTATTATTATCATCATTGTCTTACCTTCATCAGAACTGACTCTGACAGCTTCTCCCTGTTGACTATTTTGATGGCTACCTTCTGTCCTGTAATGCAGTGAACTCCAAGCTTCACCAAGCCTGAGAGAGTCACATGTTCACCCTTTTAATATAAGCATTATGCATTCATAACACAGTCACAAAACATACACAGTCACCGGCCAGATTATGAGATACACCACCTCGTTCACGAAAATGGATCGTACCTACAGACAGTTAGTTACGTGGCAGTGGCTTGCTATATGATAATTAATTGCAGACGTTGCGCGAGAGGGCCTCCCTGTTTAAAGTCCTTTGCTTTTCTTGCCGTAAATCGATATATTCTCTCTCCTCTTCCTTTGCCTCATTTGCATTAGCATCCGGGTCCCACATCCCTCCTCTCTCGGCTCTTCCCCCTCATCTTCGTCAAATACGCGTCTTTCTCTATCTCTACATTCAACACATACACCGTATGAGCGACTGCCTTTTTTCAAGCACACTTTCTCAGAATTATGGAATCAAATTCTTACCAGGATTAACCAAAGTTGTATAAAGATAATCTTTCTTTGCACCATATTTCACTTTACTGACCTAATGAACAACACACCTATTGTATTGGACAATTACACTGTTTTATTGCATGTCGGTGGCGGTGTGATGGCTTTGTTATTGTTTGCAGATTGTCAGAAACATGAACTTGCTTGACCATGCTGTAGTAGGTCCGTAACTGTGGACTTCAGTGGTCAGATGTTGCTCTCCGGCTTTGTGATGAAACAAAGGTGTAGTCAAATTTATTCTGCTACTGTGTCTTCTTATTGTCTCAGCCTTAGCCTATATATCACGTGGCAAGGGTTATAAACTAACAGGTTATAAAGCAAACAACATATTTACCACAACACATAGGTTGTAATATGGCTTTTTTCCTGGCTTGGCTTCCTCCGTGATTTTACCCACGCACCGCTACTGACCCTAAAAACTGATTTGAGGAGTTAGCACGGTAACTTGTGTCAACTTTGAGTTCAACTAGGGATAATCGGTCATACGAAAGTGGCTCACCTTTGAGCCAGGTACATTTCTACAGCAATTAATCCTACAGAACTAACCTGCTCCGGGGCAGGCTAACTCACGGTTAACTCCACTTACCCTGAATGAAGTGACTGAGCTGTGAGTTGAGGACCAATTAAATCAGATTCCCATCATCCCCTTCATTTGAGGAAGAGGACTGATTAAGTCATTTATTAATCAAGTGTTTTCTTTGTTAAAAATATCACAATACACATTTAGTAATGACAGAATGCATTTTAAACTCCCTCAATGTAACACACATTACTTTTGTATGACTAAACAAGAAATATACAGTGTGTGTACAAAACATTAGGAACACCTCTTTCAATGACAGACCAGGGACACGGTGCATGTTATATTCCCCCCTAGCACTACACAGCTGATTCAAATTATCGAAGCTTGATGAGTTTGGGAAACCCCGCCCTAAACCCTAGCCACTGAACTGGGAGGACCTTTTACCATATTACTTTTAACTGATCTGTTTAAATCTACAAATGTGTGCCTAGTGGGAACGTAGCCTCAACCCAGACAGAATCACTCCATGTTTCCTGCAAACAATAATGAGTAGTTTGGACATCACGAAAAGGTCGCCTAAAGTCGTCAGGACGTTGTGTCATGGTCCCCTGAACGTTCTTGGGATGTTTTGTCGAGTTCCCGGTTTGTCCCGGGGACATCACCTGATGGTCGCAAATGAACGTTTGCTGTACCCAGGGCACGCGCACCCTAGTTTATTACACTTCTCCCCTTGTTACTGTTGACCAGCGCATCAAGGCCCTGATTGGTGAACCACTGGTCCTTTCACACAACCTGGTCTCAGAGCATTTCATATTATTCTATACCTGAATCGGAGACACTCCACTTATACTGAACATAAATATAAACGCAACATGTAAAGTGTTGGTCCCATTTTTCATGAGCTGAAATAAAATATCCCAGAGATGTTCCATACGCACAAAAAGCTTATTCCTCTCAAATTTTGTGCACACATTTCTTTACATCCCTGTTATTTTACACTTGCATGTGTTCTTTTTCAGGCCTACCCAAGCTCCTACTAATATCTGCTCCAAAGCATCAGAAAACCTGTGCTAGTGACACTAAGAAGCATAAGGATAAAACACCCCAGAAGCCACCAACTATTGGTAGTGAAGGGAAATGGCAAACTAAAACTCTGTGCAAGCCACCAAGCTATTATAGTGAGGAGGACGCTTCACAACATACACAACCCCTTTATTCTCATTCTTGATTGATGTATTTGGGAAAGGTATTCTAATTGTACCAAGAATTGCCATGATGCTGTCCAATATTTTACTGCAGAGAATCTTGGGCCTTCATGCTCCAGGGATAGAGTAGGTCAGGTGGGAGACCGAGGTCTACTTATTCCTCTTCAGATGAGAGATCCCCTCACCAAAGCGCTGCAAAGGCTCAGACCCTTTTTTCCTATGCTGGAAGTAAGTATGACACTTTTTTTTCGAAACAATTTTTAATTGTAAAAAAAATGTGGTTATGTTTAGAAGTGAACAAATGTAAAACTAATTTGTTTCAGAATTTCAAAAAAGTGTCCTATATCTCCTTTGTGAGATCCGTGACCTTTTAAAGGACAGTAGCCTGAGGAATTCTACTTTAACCTGAACAAGATGGTTAGAAATTAAATGTTTAATTGGTATGAGTTGAATGGCATTAAATTGCCATGCAGTACTGGATAGAAAAATCCTAAAATTACAGATGTCTCAGATCTCAAAAGTTGGGGGGGGGGAGACATCCCGGACTGGGTGAAGAGAGCAAGCCCTGGTAAACTATTACCATATTTGTTTCACTTTTAAATTAGGTCATGGTGTGTTGCTTGGAAAGTACATATTTTGTGTTTTGTACAGAGGCCTAATGTCACGATGAATATGAAAGCAAACAAAGGGAAGAGGGCCTTTGGGCACTCAGACCTTTCCAGGGTCATTATAGGTACAGTGGAGTCCAAATCATGACATTTTAATACCTTCTCTAGCTAATATTTGTTTTCCCCCTTCACAGCAGGGGTGAGTCTTGGTGAATCAGAGGCTACAGAGGCAGAAATACTACAGGCGATGTCAATCTACCTGAAAAATGCACCTGGCCGCAAGGGGGGGGCCCAATGACTAAGGGGATGAAATAGTTCTTAAGTTAAAAATATAAAATCCTGTTCTGACAGTGCCTTTTTTTTGGTTTATTGTATATCTAATTTGTGTTGTTTTTCAGAAGCCTGTGGCAGAAAATATTTTTGTGGGGCTTTTTTTCACATTGTCGTTGGCTTGTACATCTACTTTGTTGTGCCATACATTTTCATTTAAACCGTTCTTGAGTTCCCATAGGAAAAAAAAATCTGTTGCTCACTTGGATATCCTCCAGACCTTTTGAGATTACCTAGAGCTTGTCAATTTTGAATTGAGTGAATTGCGATGATTGTTTTAGCAGTATTCGAGAAGTATGATCAGCAGAGGTCTCATCATTGTATACTGTTGAGCTCATTCTTGCCTCTTATTTTAAAGGAGCAATAATGATAAGTTCCTGAGACAAGTTTTGAGACTTTTATTAGACTAATGATCTTTGTCTGAGGTGATCATTTTCAGGAATATCTAAGTATGAGCCATAAAGGAGATCTCTACATTGTATGTGCAACGTCTCCTCCATGTCTCATTTCTCCTAAAATTACTACAGAAGCTATACATGAGCTTGATTAATGACATATCCTTTTCTCAATAGGGGGGCGCTGTTTTCACTTTGTAAAAAATCGTGCCCAAATTAAACTGCCTCGTACTCTATTCTTGCTCGTACAATATGCATATTATTATTACTATTGGATAGAAAACACTCTCTAGTTTCTAAAACCGTTTGAATTATATCTGTGAGTAAAACAGAACTAATTTTTCCAGCAAACTTCCTAACAGGAAGTTAAAAATCTGAAATCGAGGCTCTGTTCCAGGGCCTTCCTATTAATTTGCCTGAAATCTATGGATATACATGCACTGCATACGCCTTCCACTAGATGTCAACAGGCAGTGAGAGGTGGAATGGGGTGTCTAGATTGATCTGAGGCCGAACAAGAGCTTTTGGAATGACGTGTCTGGAAATTTCATTGTCTTGGAAGGCGCGAGAAGGAACCCCAGATTGCCTTCTGAAAAGCTTTCGGTATACACGTTAGATATCTCCGGCTCTGATTTTATTTGACATATGTGTTAAAAACATCATAAAGTAGTTTTTTTAAACCGAGTTATATCAGTTTATTGAACGTTAATTGCGAGTTTTGGAATTTTCTTTTCTTTGCGTCATGTGAAGTTGGCCACGTTTGCGCCACATGGCTAGCTATGGTTGGTCATTCAACAGGAGAAGAGGACATTCTAAAACCAAACAATGATTATTCTGGACAAAGGACTCCTTGTACAAGATTCTGATGGAAGCTCAGCAAAAGTAGGAACCATTTATGATGTTATTTCGTATTTCTGTGGAAAATGTTTAGTCATATTTTCCGCCCTTATTTTGGGCGCTGTCTCGCTATAACGTAAGCTGTATGTCCTACTAAAGTTATTTTTAAAAATCTAACACAGTGGTTGCATTAACAACTAGTGTATCTTTCATTTGCTGTACAACATGTATTTTTTAGTAAAGTTTATGATGAGTTATTTGATTAGATTAGGTGACTGTCCAAGATATCTCCGGACAATTTTGTGCATTTTGACTACGTATTCACATTGTAAAACCACGATTTGTACTGCTAAATATGCACATTTTCAAACAAAACATATATTTATTGTGTAACATGATGTTATAGGACTGTCATCTGATGAAGTTTGTCAAGGTTAGTGAATACTTTTATATCTTTTGCTGGTTTTTTGCGATCGCTACCTTTGCGGTGAATGAATGTGGTTGGCTATTGTGGTAAGCTAATATAATGCTATATTGTGTTTTCGCTGTAAAACACTTTAAGAATTTGAAATATTGGCTGGATTCACAAGATGTTTATCTTTCATTTGCTGTACACCATGTATTTTTCATAAATGTTTTATGATGAGTATTTAGGTATTTCACGTTGCTCTCTGTAATTATTCCGGCTGCTTTGGTGATATTTTTTTATGGTAGCTGCAATGTAAAACTATGATTTATACCTCAAATATGCACATTTTCGAACAAAACATAGATTTATTGTATAACATGTTATAAGACTGTCATCTGATGAAGTTGTTTCTTGGTTAGTGACTAATTATATCTCTTATTTGGTCGGTTTTGTGATAGCTACCTATGCGGTAAAAAAATTGTGAAAATATGCGGTTGAGTCTTTTGCTATTGTGGTTAGCTAATAGAAATATATATTGTGTTTTCGCTGTAAAACATTTTAAAAATCGGAAATGATGGCTGGATTCACAAGATGTGTATCTTTCATTTGGTGTCTTGGACTTGTGATTTCATGATATTTATATGCTAGTATTTACTTGTGGCGCTATGCTAGGCTATGCTAGTCAGCTTTTTTACTGATGAGGATGCTCCCGGATCCGGGATGGTGACCAAGTAGAAGATATGAGACACAATTGAGAATTTAATTTGTTATTATTTGCCATATTAATTATGATTAGCTGTTAAAAACAGGAGTGAAAACTGATACAGTTCAACAAACGTATTCAATTCAATTCACGCCCTGACCTTAGTTCCTTTTTTATGTCTCTATTTTGGTTTGGTCAGGGCGTGAGTTGGGGTGGGCATTCTATGTTTTGTTCTATGTTTTGTATTTCTAGGTGTTTGGCCTGGTGTGGTTCCCAATCAGAGGCAGCTGTCTATCGTTGTCTCTGATTGAGAACCATACTTAGGTAGCCTCATTCCCACCTGTGCTTGGTGGGTAGTTGTTTCCTGTTGTGTGTCTGCACCAGCCAGAACTGTTTTGGTTGTTATTTCAGTGTTCATTTAATAAATATGGACACGTACCACGCTGCACCTTGGTCCTCTCCTTTTAACAGCCGTTACAACAGTGCTTATCATATTAACAATGCATCTCACTTTTCATTCCCAACACAGATTGGGTTCCATTAACTGTAAGAACATAAATAAAATACATACAGTATATGCTCTTGTACCTGATTTGAAACGTTAGGTAAACCCGAAAATAATATTGTCGTGATGAAAATAGGCAGTTGTCACCCACCAGATGTAGTCAACAAAAAGTCTAACCTACAGTTGAAGTCGGAAGTTTACATACACTTAGGTTGGAGTCATTAAAACTCGTTTTTCAACCACTCCACAAATGTCTTGTTAACAAACTATAGTTTTGGCAAGTCGGTTAGGACATCTACTTTGTGCATGACACAAGTTATTTTTCCAACAATTGTTTAAAGACAGATTATTTCACTTCTAATTCACTGTATCACAATTCCTGTGGGTCAGAAGTGTACATTCACTAAGTTGACTGTGCCTTTAAACAGCTTGGAAAATTCCAGAAAATAATGACATGGCTTTAGAAGCTTCTGATAGGCTAATTGACATCATTTGAGTCAATTGGAGGTGTACCTGTGGATGTATTTCAAAGCCTACCTTCAAACTCAGTGGCTATTTGCTTGACATCATGGGAAAATCAAAAGATATCAGCCAAGACCTCAGAAAAACAATTGTAGACCTCCACAAGTCTGGTTCATCTAAAAGTGTTAGATATCTAGCTTAGTGAATTACATTTTACCAGCTACCTAACTTCATATTAGCTAGCTATCTTGATGTATTTATCACTGTAAAAAAACAAACTCCAAATGCATTTGAAGGTAATGTTAGCTAGTTAACAGCCATGGAGGAGAGTGAAAGGATAATGTTAGCAGCCCCAACTTTCAAAGTGAGAGAGTAGGCTATTCTGGATAGGGCAGGTACTTTTGTGTAGTTCCAGTCCCTAGAAGTGAGGACGGAGATAATAGTAACATAATATTCAGTGCAGTGTAATTTGAGTATAATGAAGTCTGTTTCTTGTGAGGTTTCCTGCCCTCAGATACAGAGAGCTATGAAAGCCTGTCTACAGTTGAAGCGGTCCCAATGAAGAGCAGCGGTTCTCAGTCCTGGTCCTGGGGACTCAAAGGGGTGCACATTTTTGTTTTTGCCTTAGCACTACACAGCTGATTCAAACTCAACTCATCATCAAGCTTCAAGTGGTATTTATGTATTCATTTGTGATGCTATCCTTGTTTTGATCCTGTTATTGTCACATGCTACATATGCACGTGTGTGCTCACGCATCTATCAATCCAACGTTATCATGCTTTGTTTAATGGGATATTATACTTTACTAATCCACAATGACCTGGTGATGTAAAAGTCTAATAATGACATTATCTTCCATATTCCTACAGGTTCCTTCAAAACGATTGCCTACAATTAATGTGTAGGGCACTGCAAGGTTGGGTGATCAGGGCCATCTGGGACTGCCCCCTGGAGGAATTCAGGTGAGTGAAGGCTACCTGTGTCCGCCATAACTTCATGAGGATGGACACGAGGACCAGGAGGGGATCTGCAGCTGGCCGCCGTGTCCCAGAGGAGGAGTCTGCTGCTCTGCAGGATGTTTCAAGGATGGGGTCCAACAACGCAGCAAGAGAGGCAATCCGTGTATGGGAGATCTTCACCTCCTACTTCTTCGAAGAGGGTGCTGTTCCCTGGCAACACCATAGACTACACTATGCACAACCAAAGGCTCTTTTAAGAGCCATCCACATTGCAATAAGAGTATTCTTCCATTTACTTAGCTATGTCAACTGCAGTTATTCAATTCCCAGTTTCTCTCCCTTTGATTTCTACTTCTCAGATGAGGGTGCTGTTTAGGTAAGGGTGTGATGTCTGTACAAAAACAAAACAGGCTATTTTTAAATCACCCATATTGAAAAAATGTAGAACAATTAGACACCCTATAACCCACACCTACACACTCATGTATCAGTCTGATTGATGGATTGTGTTGTGCAGGCTCAGGTGTATAACTGTGGCTCCTTCCACCTTCAAAGAATACGCAAGAGGGCCAACCATGGAGAATAGTAAGACACTTCATTATTTCTATAACTACGCTATATTGTTTGTCCTCGTGTGTCCGTTCATGTTTTTCAGCATAAAGTACTCTGCAGCCACTTAGTGTGGTGTGGACACCAGGTGAGGCCACACACACAGATTCCTGTTGAACACTGTCCCTTTAACTACCTTATTTTCTCAATAAGTCTCTCCTTCACTTCATCCCTCTCTCCTCTTCTCCCTAAATCCTCTAGGTTATATCAGCTCTGTCGGTGAACCCCTCCCGCATCTGAAGTGGCTACATAGAGGGCGCAGCATGATCAGAGGTGAGAGGTCACTTGGTCAGGTCAACAGAAAGTATTATTAAAGAGATGCTTTACATTGAAATAGAGATGCAGTAGTCCCAGAGTTAATGATCCAAGGTCAGTTTTGCATTTCAACTCCTGATTTATTATGTAACAATGTTAGAATAAAAAATAAAACCACAAGGCTTAAACATGCTCTCTCTCTCCATCTGTCGCTCATCTGCAGATATGTTTTGATGTGAGAGAGAGGATACCAGTCCCATCGCCACCTCACCCGCTTTAATTAAAGGTTTAAAAAAATCTATATTCTTCACAAGGGGACCCTCACTTTCCAGGAAGGATAACTGTACCTGTGTACACAGTCAGACTCAAGTAGAGTATTATGCCCAGCACTGGCAGTAGCTGCTGGCATCCATGCTTTCTAATGAAGACATGTCTGACTGAAAAAGGAAGGCACGATACAACATGATGCAATGCATTCAGTTGAGCATGAAAAGATGAACCATCAAATTATTTTACAGTATTTTTTAGAATGGACAATAATTAAGAGCTATGGATAAAGCATGCTTGTTTAAGAGTAAATAAACAAGTGGTTTAAGTTTCATGTGTCTGTTGATTTTCTTGTTTACCCGTCTGCTACAAGCCATCTCTGACTGTGGCCCCATACTGTACACAACACAGAGTGTGTTCAGGTGTCTATAATCAACTTTTCGCCCAAGGTATCCATCAGCCCAATTAAAAGTTGAATTGGATTTTACACTATACTGTGGACCTAAATGGTATATGTCTATATTAATATTTGAGCCTCCAAGGGCGTGAAAAGTAGACATGTTTGCACTTGAGTTTCTCATATTAACAGTCCTATGGCATCCATCCTGTATTGGGTACACTGTCATCATTGATGCAACAGCCAAACTGCAGTGGTGTTGCAATAATAATCATGTTTCCAATAGCCCACAATTTCCCTTTGCTGGTGATAACCTTTCCAATTCAAATGTTCTCATCCAGGACATATGTGCTCTTTGATATAGGGTGGTGATTGGGATCTGGGTCAGGTGTTGGTGAGATCATTAGTGGTGTGACTGCTGAGCAGTAACAGCGTGCACAATGGCTGAGGTCCCCTTTCCTCTCCAGCAATTCTGGGGAATGTGGCAGCTGCCTGCAGGGTGTGTCAGTGGATCCCGGTATATCTCTGTGCATTCTGTTCCCAACCAGAGGCAGTTCTCCCCTGATGTGTGTGACCCCAAAAATCTCTGTTATAACTTTTAACCCTAAACCCAAAAATAAGTCACAAACAAAACAAAACAAGCAGCATCCGGTTATTGATAGACCTCACAAACCATATTTCCATTTCAGTGCAATCATGCAGAATGATGGGTCATCTTGAGACTGCTGAGTGCAGTAAAATGTGTTTGCTAGTACCTGTGTGTGTGTGTTTCAAACTTAATGACCCCAGACCAGCAACTGAAATGTCATAGCAACCCAAACCACTGACTCCCTGCCAAATGTAATTTACAGCTGTATGGTCATAAATGACCGGTGGTAAATAGCATGTGCCATAACTCTATATCAAACAAGAGGTATTAGATACCCTACCAGCAAACCTTTTTCTATTTAAATTATTTATGGAATTATTTCACAGGCCTATAGAAAGCATAATTGAAGTGTTAAATGAGTTGAAATACAGACTTGTAAACATTTTTTATTTTTATTGTATAAATTTTTTCATTTATCCTTTTAACTAGTTAAGAAAAAATAATTGGTGACATATGTAGTTCAGGTTAAAATAAATGGAAATAAATGGTTTACTACTTGTTCTTACTACAAAACGTTCTCAACATGGTAGCACCGTTACCATGGAGATAAAATACATATCCTGACGCTCTGAACGAAAAGACAGGTTGGTCTGGTTTCAAAACACTTCTAGCTATTCCGAGGTAGTTTATCCTATTATAAAATAGTAACATTTAAGTAAACAATCCTATTTTGTGTCGAGGCATACTGTTTAAAATGTATTTACAAACTAATAGAAAAAAAATCGAAAACCTTGTTTTATTGTTCATAGTTAAGGTTGCTGAAAACTTGAGCTAAATGTGTCCATCCTCATAAAGTTTGTTATTTGACCAATACAAACCAGAAAAAGTAGAACATATGTTACCACTTGTCTTAGCTGCAAGACATTTGTAGCTATTGTGTTCATATACTATGGTATTCTCTTCCATAAAGGAAAATGGAGTCAGAATACTTGAAAAGGGGTATTGGAAAATGCATCATAGAAGGATTAGCTGGGGTGGCCGAGTATCGCCCCATGGACCCCATCGAATTTCTTGCACAGTGGATTTACAAGTATAAAGGAAACATGGACCATGAGAAGAGAGTGAGTAATGTTCTTGAAATATGTTGTTCCGTTTATTGCCAGTGGGGGGCAGCCTTTACCCAAATGTTGTCTAGACAATTTCACTGTTCCACTACGACAATGTTTATATTAGGCTGGACACATGACATTTTTAACAACGTTTTTTTCAGCTAAAAACTAGTTCATTGCATCCGCCGTGGAGCCCAGTTTCATAATAGTACCATATGCCCCAGCTGCTTTCCGTAGTTCTGAAGTAATCGCGAAAGAACAGGCCTTATGTTAAGGACATGTTTCACCCTGCCAGTTCATAATATTTATGTTGAGCACTGTGGCATCAATTCGCCTACCGACCGTTCTATTCACAGCCCAAGTTCTGCATCACACTACCTGTTTCGCAAATGCTTGCAATGAGACCTGCCCACGTATAGCTAGTAGGCTTGCCACCGGTAACTCATTATTAACAAGGTCGATTACTTGGTGAGCATGTACATTGGTCGCTTTAGTACACGTTGTGCTGAACCGCGGTGTTAGCGATGGCTTATTGCGATCAACCGTTACCGTAATCATCTTCTGGTCATGGTTAACCGTATTTGTTTTCAGAAAAAGGTGTAAACCTAAACAAAAAGCATGTCCCTGTCCTCTTTTTTTTCTAGAAATTGCCGATTTACTTAAGAAATAACCTTTTTATTTTGACGATTTGTTGTTTCTAAATGGCTGCTGATTAAATTGGTATGTGTCGAAATCTGTTCGTTCGTAGGCATCGAATTGAGCGAATGCTGCGCAGGTTCACTGAGTTGCAAACTAAATGAATATGTTTAGCTCATTGATTTGTAGATCTGATGCAGTTGCTACCTCAGATTATGAGCCTAGCAACTGTCGCGAATGAGTTATGTAGTACTCACAACAAGCCACAGGGAGGAGCAAGAGAGCAATAAACCCATACTGTTTTTTGCCTTAAAAACCCTAAACCTATTTAGCCCTAACCCCTAACAATAGGTATAACTTATTCTAGCCTTAACCCTAATTCTTGGGTAGGGTAACCTAGAACACTTTTAGAAACTATTTTAGTAATAATATTATGTTAGTAAATACCATTGTAGTAAAACATAGCATTTTGATAGTCCTTTTTGAAATCAAGACCAATGTAAGTATTTTGCTGCTGTTATTTTATTATATTTATTATTGCAAGGCAGAACATGTTTGATTTTTAAATGTGGTTTGAATTGGGTGACCTAGTAACCTCTGTGTGAAAGTCCAGCAATTGGCTGGGGTAGGTGGGGCAGGTTTGAGAATGATCACAGGAAAAATAAGAAAAATACACTTTATTTCTCAGCTGCCTTACTAATGTCTTTATGTGAATTAATAACTTTTAATTGCTAAATATTTCCAATAGATTGCAGGTGAAGACAACGAAGCATCAGTTATAGGCTATAGCGTCAATATGATTGACATAATATAACATGCAACCAAAGACTACATGTCCCATGATTTTCTAAAATGGTTACTCGTTAATTGACAGTTCTATATTTATATATATCCTACTCGATCAAGCGTAAGACCACAAATTAAATCTCAGAAGATCTGTTTTGGCTGGGGTTCAATACCTACTATTGTTTTTTTGTTTTTTTGCTCTCCCAAAAGCAACACAGGCCTAATACGAGATATTTTGCTTTGCTGAGCAGTTCGTTTTCAGAGTGTGCTGCCTGCCCGCCATGCCATGCTATCAGAGAATTAGACCTGTGAAAAATGAAAAGTGAAGTTCTTGCTAGTTCAAACCACAAAATGTACAACCCCAAAAAAAGGCAAACGGTAGAAGATAAATAGTAAGCTCGTTAAATAAAAGACTGCACTTTTTAGACATCCCTATTTCCCCAACACAATGGCAATGTCTGTATTTCACCAAATAACTCAAAATTGTTGTATTTTTATGTTTTGAAGTTTAACACAATTTCATTCAGGATAATCTATTCTTTCTAATGATGAAAGGGGATAAAAAAAAGTTGTGCCATTTCAGGGAAATGGAATTCTAAGTATCACTCCAGTCAGAAGAGGCTCTACGAAGGGTCGTTTCAATGAATTTGCTATGGCCTCGCGCTAGTGTTCCAGCTCAACCAACGCTCTTTGACCGTTTTTCAGACTTGGGTGAATTTTGACTCATTCTATTGTCCAGCCTATTTATATTTCTGAGCCTATACTGTCATCCAATATGTGTAGGTAAAAGGACTATAAAATGATTGACTATACAATGATAAGTATTGTGTTATTATTGATATTATACAGTTGAAGTCGGAAGTCTACGTACACTTTAGCCAAATACATTTAAACTCAGTTTTTCACAGTTTCTGACATTTAATCCTAGTAAAAATTCCCTGTCTTAGGTCAGTTAGAATCACTACTTTATTTTAAGAATGTGAAATGTCAGAATAATAGTAGAGAGAATGATTTATTTCAGGTTTTATTTCTTTTTTCACATTCCCAGTGGGTCAGAAGTTTACATACACTCAATTAGTATTTGGTAGCATTGCCTTTAAACTGTTTAACTTGGGTCAAACGTTTCGGGTAGCCTTCCACAAGCTTCCCACAATAAGTTGGGTGAATTTTGTCCCATTCCTCCTGACAGAGCTGGTGTAACTGAGTCAGGTTTGTAGGCCTCCTTGCTTGCACACGCCTTTTCAGTTCTGCCCACACATTTTCTATAGGATTGAGGTCAGAGCTTTGTGATGGCTACTCCAATACCTTGACTTTGTTGTCCTTAAGCCATTTTGCCACAACTTTGGAAGTATGCTTGGGGTCATTGTCCATTTGGAAGACGCATTTGTGACCAAGCTTTAACTCCCTGACTGATGTCTTGAGATGTTGCTTCAATATATCCACATCATTTTCCTCCCTCATGATGCCATCTATTTTGTGAAGTGCACCAGTCCCTCCTGCAGCAAAGCACCCCCACAGCATGATGCTGCCACCCCCGTGCTTCACGGTTGGGATGGTGTTCTTCGGCTTGCAAGCCTCCCCCTTTTTCCTCCAAACATAACGATGGTCATTATGGCCAAACAGTTCTATTTTTGTTTCATCAGACCAGAGAGCATTTCTCCAAAAAGTATAATCTTTGTCCCCATGTGCAGTTGCAAACCGTAGTCTGTTTTTTTTATGGCGGTTTTGGAGCAGTGGCTTCTTCCTTGCTGAGCATCATCTCTCGGAGACAGAAAGCATCTCCTTCCTGAGGGGTATGATGCCTGCGTGGTCCCATGGTCCTTATGCATGCGTACTATTGTTTGTACAGATGAACGTGGTATCTTCAGCCGTTTGGAAATTGCTCCCAAGGATGAACCAGACTTGTGGAGGTCTACAAAATTTTTTCTGAGGTCTTGGCTGATTTCTTTTGATTTCCCCATGATGTCAAGCAAAGAGACACTGAGTTTGAAGGTAGGCCTTGAAATACATCCACAAGTACACCTCCAATTGACTCAAATTATGTCAATTAGCCTATCAGAAGCTTCTAAAGCCATGACATAATTTTCTGGAATTGTCTAAGTTGTTTAAAGGCACAGTCAACTTAGTGTATGTCAACTTCTGACCCACCGGAATTGTGATCGTGAATTAAGTGAAATAATCTGTCTGTAAACAATTGTCGGAAAAATGACTTGTGTCATGCACAAAGTAGATGTCCTAACCGACTTGTCAAAACTATAGTTTGTTAACAAGACATTTGTGGAGTGGTTGAAAAACGAGTTTTAATGACTCCAACCTAAGTGTATGTAACTTCCGACTTCAACTGTACATCTCTGATCAATTCAGAAAAAGGCCTTCCAGCAGCAACTGGAGCAGGAGCATCAGAAAGCCATGGATGAGGCTGTGCACCAGAGGCAGATGGAGGAAAAATATAAGATCACAAGGGAGGTCCCAGAAGAAGAACCCATGTATGTATGCACATTTGTGGCCTGCTGGAGGTCATTTTGCAGGGCTCTGGCAGTGCACCTCCTTGCACTAAGGCGGAGGTAGCGGTCCTGCTGCTGGGTTGTTGCCCTCCTACGGCCTCCTCCACGTCTCCTGATGTACTGGCCTGTCTCCTGGTAGCGCCTGCATGCTCTGGACACTCCGCTGACAGACACAGCAAACCTTTTTGCCACAGTTCGCATTGATGTGCCATCCTGGATGAACTGCACTACCTGAGCCACTTGTGTGGGTTTTAGACTCCGTCTCATGCTACCACTAGAGTGAGAGCACCGCCAGCATTCAAAAGTGACCAAAACATCAGCCAGGAAGCATAGGAACTGAGAAGTGGTCTGTGGTCACCACCTGCAGAATCACTCCTGTTTTGGGGGTGTCTTGCTAATTGCCTATAATTTCCACCTTTTGTCTATTCCATTTGCAGAACAGCATGTGAAATTTATTGTCAATCAGTGTTGCTTCCTAAGTTGACAGTTTGATTTCACAGAAGTGTGATTGACTTGGAGTTACATTGTGTTGTTTAAGTGTTCCCTTTATTTTTTTGAGCAGTGTATATACAGTTGAAGTTGGAAGTTTACATACACCTTAGCCAAATACATTTAAACTCAGTTTTTCACAATTCCTGACATTTAATCCTAGTAAAAAGTCTCTGTCTTAGGTCAGTTAGGATCACCACTTTATTTTAAGAATGTGAAATGTGCAAAGCTGTCATCAAGGCAAATAAAGGTTGGCTATTTGAATAATCTCAAATGTAAAATACATTTTGATTTGTTTAACACTTTTTTGGTAACTACATGATTCCATATGTGTTATTTAATCGTTTTGATGACTTTTGACTGGTACATATACTTAAAAAAAATATTTTTTAAACACATATTTAACCCCTTTTTTAAGTCTGCACAAAACTTTACTTTATTTTTTTTCAACCGGTACCGGTTACCTTTCGACGAGTCCCGTGACACTTGTGGTCGTAGAGCAAAATGGAGAACACCATCGTGAGAGTCTCCCCTTTCCATGGGAGTGGTCATAATAGTTTTGTATGTCAAACCGTTCGGAACACTACCGATGTTTTCTGAGAAGATACATTTCCGGGATGTCTCATGGTCTGGCAAACACCGCTGTAGCTCTGCCACCTTTCACTGCAGATGCGGAAGTGCGCCATAGGCGGCTCTGGTGGATTGAGACGCATCCAATGCAAAAAAAAAAAAAAAACAGATATCTCTAGCTTAAACTGACAGATTTTGATGAGGATTTTTGTGACTATGTTACTTAGATTGAAGCACCGGTGCGTCAATTGACTCTAGGGGGATATTCATCCCGTCAACATATCAGCAGATATTTCAAGAGGAGCCTAAAGGGTCTGGTCAGACCACTTGGGTCATATCACCAGGTGTCATGGAGAATGAACCGTTGAAATCAGAGGTACCCACCACCTCCACCTACGAAAATGAGCAGGTCACTGAAGAAATTCGAGACGAAGATAACACAGAACGGGAGGTGACATCTTAACTGATCACACGAATACTGGGTGCCTTTGGTGGTTGCTATATTATCCTATCTTTCGCACCTCTATGTATCATTTAAGGGCTTTTCCGGTTCTATCCTTTTGCTGCTTCTGCACATTCTTTTAAAGGCTTGCCCTCTCCCTGAGGCTAAGAAATAAGGTTCGGAAAGGCTAGACTTTGCAGGCTAGAGCTGAGAGCGGAGACTAGAAATCTACAGATATGGATGAATTTCTGCAAGGATTCTAATGTTGTTTTGTATCACAAACTGGTCACCAGATGAATTATACACCTGAAACCAGTGAACCTGCTGATTCTACACAATTAAAAGACGAGTCAATCTCGGTACCAGAGAATGATGATGTCAAACCAGACGAGACTCGTTCTGACGGGACAAATGGAGGATCCACAAGATAAACACAAACCTCTTTCTCCTGAACATCAGGGCCAAAAAAAGGTGATGGCTTATACCCAACAAGGATTCAAATGAGGGGAATTAGAAATAACAAACTAGAAAATGAGATATGAAAGAACATGGAGGAATGTGTGCCAGACGAGAGAGGGAAGGATATCTAGACAAGACAGAAGGGATACATTGGACAGACAGAGAAAGTGAACAGATTACTGAAAAAATGATAGCCAGTGGGAGACAGTCAATGTTGTTTTCAGGACTGAATGATAGAAAAGAGAGTAGGAGCAAGAATAAAAGAAGCGGGAAAGCGAAGAATAATCCATGAGAAAAATATTTCTTTTTAGATTTTTGGCTTGTCAGAAAACACATATCAAACGTTCAGAGGGCTGCTGTCAGAAAAGAAACACCAGCAAATGAGGGAGGATAAGGGCATTCAATGAACTGAACCAAGACATTTTTTCCCAACAAACATTTTCAGCAGGTGATTGATGAACCTGATACACCTGAAACTAGTGAACCTGCTAATTCTACACGAGTACAGCCAACCTCAGGACCAGAGAATGATGATGTCCAACCAGACGAGAATCACTCAGGACCCACAAGAGAGAGACAAACCACCTTCATCTGACCATCAGGACCAAGAGAAGGCTCCATGTGACACATACCCAAGACAGATTGCAATTATTGATTATGATTTGGAATGTATTTTAGAGATATGGTGAGTATTTCCATCTTCTGTTTATTTCATTCAAGGAAGAAAATACAAAATAAATGGATGACAAACCAGGAAAAGAAAGAGGGAAATATCATGGAGAAATGAGTGCCGAAGAAGAAGATGTCTAGAAAATACAGTGAGGAATCAAGTCTGAAGGAGGAATGTGTTGTGAGGTGTTTAGCCAGCCAAGAGTTAAAAGACAGGGATCATAATCTCAGAGGAGGAGGAGATAGTGCATGTGATGTCAGAGAAACGTTACCCACAAAATGAGAGAGACAGGCTTAAAACATGGTTTCTTACTCAACATACTCAACATAGGAGACCGATGTGTGACACTATTGATCCCACACAAGAAGTCACAGCCTCTGAGGAGGGAGCGGAGATAGCGTGGGGGGGGGGGGGGGGGGGGGCACTTGAACACACCATGGAGAAGGTGAAACACTGAGAGGGCTTCTGTTTCGAGACACATTTACGCTGTACAACTACAATATCATGCATAAGATAAGATACATTATAATCAAGTGTAGAGGGAATGACTAAGGAATACAGGTATAAACAGGTTTAGTAATTTACAAATCTATAGCCTTAGCCGCGGGAAGATGTTTGTTGGTGGGGGTGCCGAATCTTTGGGGACCTGCGCTACAGGTGGCTATATCAGTCTGCTAATACAGGACTAGTAAAGGCCCAGTACACAAAAATTCAACATTTTGGCATTATTATTAATAGATAAAAATAAAAATAAATATCTGTTTTTTCAGGGGGGCGCTGGCCCAGCACCCCTGCTTCCCACGGCTATGTCAGTAACTTTCCAGTGAAGTGTGTCATTTCCATCTAAACCCTATTATGTTTTTCAGGAGGAAGAGGAGGACCAGTAAGATGTGGAATTTTGATTTTCCTGCATGACATTATCTGGACAAAGAAGCTTGTTCAAATGCAATGATAGCATAAAGATCTATATGTTCTAACATTCTACATCTGATTCCGTTTATTTCATTTATTAGGATCCCCATTAGCTACTGCACATGCAGCAGCTACTTTTCCTGGGGTCCACATAAAATGTGCAAATACATGACGAAGTACAGAACAGTAATAGACAAGAACAACATAAGATATTACATTAAATTCAAAAAAATTTTTTTAATCAAATAAAAGTTATATACAAGAAAGACACCAAGAGACAACAAAACTACTATTTACACACTATTCATATATAATATATACATATTCATATATACAGAGCAGTTAAATTCAATCTTTAAAAAGAGGAGAGGTGCTGTGATACAATATGTTTTTTTATCTGTATTTTAAAAAGGTAAACTTGTTTTTTGCCTGAGTAAACTCTGGTGGCAGAGCAGTCCACAATGACATGGCTCTATACATAACTGAGCAATGCATTAAATATGTTTTTGGTTTGGGTACCATGAAGAAACCCAAAGTGGTGTGCCATGGCGATTTTATCATGTCAATCTTGGTGGGGCAAAAGCAACCAATTTTTTTTTAGACGCATGACAGCAAAGCCACTACACAACATGTTATTATTTTATTAGGCCTGTGTGGTCTAAAAAGGAAGGACAATACAATTACGAAGATCCACTTTTATAGACAATATACCGAAGCACTGACGGCGCATTGCGCAAGCAAAACAACCCTGGGCAATATCAACTGGAATTACATGGGTCTATCTATACTACTGAACTTTTTGTTGAAAAATAATATTTGAATGGGAAGAGATTGTCATTGGATAACATGGTTACAGACCCAAAAATATTATTTACTATCCCCTCCTCGTGATAAAATGCACGTGAGATAACATAATACATAATGATGAATTAGATACTAATGAGATAGACCTACAGTGCATTTAGAAATTATTCAGACTCCTTCACTTTCCCCAAATTTTGTTACGTTTCAGGCTTATTCTAGTTCCCCCCTCTCAATCTACACACAATACCCCATAATGACGAAGCAAAAACTTTTTTTTGAATTTTTTGCAAATGTATAAAACATAAAAACAGAAATATAAAATTGACTCAGTACTTTGTTGAAGCACCTTTGGCAGCGATTACAACCTCGAGTCCTCTTGGGTATGACGCTACAAGCTTGGCACACTTGTATTTGGGGAATTTCTCCCATTCTTCTCTGCAGATCCTCTCAAGCTCTGTAAGGTTGGATTAAGGACATTCAGAGACTTGTCCCGAAGCCACGCCTGCATTGTCTTGGCTGTGTGCTTAGGTTCGTTGTCATGTTGAAAGGTGAACCTTCACCCCAGTCTGAGGTTCTGAGCGCTCAGAAACAGGTTTTCATCAAGGATCTCTGTACTTTGCTCCGTTCATCTTTCCCTCGATCCTTACTAGTCTCCCAGTCCCTGCTGCTAAACAACATCCCCACAGCATGATGCTGCCACCACTATGCTTCACCGTAGGGATGGTATTGGCCAGGTGATGATCGGAGCCTGGTTTCCTCCAGACCCGACGCTTGGCATTCAGGCCAAAGAGTTCAAACTTAGTTTCATCAGACCAGAGAATCTTGTTTCTCATAGTTTCAGAGTCCTTTAGGTGCCTTTTGGCAAACTCCAAGCGGGCTGTCATGTGCCTTTTACTGAGGAGTGGCTTCCGTCTGGCCACTACCATAAAGAACTGTTTAGTGGAGTGCTGCAGAGATTGTTGTCCTTCTGGAAGGTTCTCCCATCTCCACAGAGGATCTCTGGAGCTTTGTCAGAGTGCTCATCGGAATGGGAGAAAGTGTGCTTTATAGTATTTTTATTTACTGTACACTACAGTAGTTTGGATGCTTTACTAACATAACGTTGGTAACAGTGGATTCTATTACTAGGCAAAGTTGGTTTAACGTCGCTGTCCAATGACCTGACAAGCCGTAGGCGCGTGGGTGAAATCCTCCTCCATGATGTAATCGGAACTAGGAAAGTCAGAAATGTCCGACTTGATAACTGGTTGAACGCGCACTTTTATAACTGCAACCAGTTAGCAAGTCTGACATTTCCCAGTTTTCTAGTTCCAAGTAGTACGTGAACATGCCATTAGTCAGAGACACTGTATATAATGACGAGAGGGTCTTGTCTCCGCCCAAACAATGGGAGTCATTGTCCCAAAGGCGGTTGGTCTGCTTATCGCTGTATTCGCGCGTGGAAGCGATTTTGACGGGAGAGGACCCTCTCGCTTTGCCGCCATCTCTCTGGGTTAGTCCAAGGTATACATGGCATCGAAGCATGTGACATCCTGACTGTAATTTGGTCAGGCAGGTTGAGGAAAGTAAGCTCAAGAAACCATTATCAAAGAAACCATTATCAACAAGAACTTGGCTGTTCATCATAGCCCAACATTCAGTCTATATGAAATTGTAGCATGTTAGGAAATATTTGAGCAACATTTATCCCCATGAGTTCGCATATAACTTTTGGTTATTCAATTGGATGAGATATCTGACCTGCATGATATCTGACTTACAGTAGAGGTCAACCGATTATGATTTTAACACCGATACCGATTATTGGAGGACCAAAAAAAGCTGATACCGATTAAATCGGACGATTTTTATGTATAAACTCAGTAAAAAAAGAAACGTCTCTCACTGTCAACTGTGTTTATTTTCAGCAAACTTAACATGTGTAAATATTTGTATGAACATAACAAGATTCAACAACTGAGACATAAACTGAACAAGTTGCACAGACATGTAACTAACAGAAATTGAATAATGTGTCCCTGAACAAAGGGGGGGGGGTCAAAATCAAAGTAACAGTCAGTAGCTGGTGTGGCCACCAGCTGCATTAAGTACTGCTGTGCATCTCCTCCTCATGGACTGCACCAGATTTGCAAGTTCTTGCTGTGAGATGTTACACCACTCTTCCACCAAGGCACCTGCAAGTCTCCGGACATTTCTGGGGGGAATGGCCCTAGCCCTCAGAACACTGACACTCCTTCCTGTCTTGCAGGAAATCACACACAGAACGAGCAGTATGGCTGGTGGCATTGTCATGCTGGGGGGTCATGTCAGGATGAGCCTGCAGGAAGGGTACCACATGAGGGAGGAGGATGTCTTCCCTGTAACGCACAGCGTTGAGATTGCCTGCAATGACAACAAGCTCAGTCCGATGATGCTGTGACACACCGGCCCAGACCATGACGGACCCTCCACCTCCAAATCGATCCCGCTCCTGAGTACAGGCCTCGGTGTAACGTTCATTCCTTTCTTCCTCACCCCTGGTGAGACAAAACCGCAACTCGTCTGTGAAGAGCACTTGTTGTTGCCGGTGATGTCTGGTGAGGACCTGCCTTACAACAGGCCTATAAGCCCTCTGTCCAGCCTCTCTCAGTCTAATGCGGACAGTCTGAGCACTGATGGAGGGATTGTGCGTTCCTGGTGTAACTCTGGCAGTTGTTGTTGCCATCCTGTACCTGTCCCGCAGGTGTTGCCTCCTTACATGTGGTCTGCCACTTCGAGGACGATCAGCTGTCCGTCCTGTCTCCCTGTAGCACTGTCTTAGGCGTCTCACAGTACGGACATTGCAATGTATTGCCCTGGCCACATCTGCAAATCAAATCAAATGTATTTATATAGCCCTTCTTACATCAGCTGATATCTCAAAGTGCTGTACAGAAACCCAGCCCAAAACCCCAAACAGCAAGCAATGCAGGTGTAGAAGCACGGTGGCTAGGAAAAACTCCCTAGAAAGGCTAAAACCTAGGAAGAAACCTAGAGAGGAACTAGGCTATGAGGGATGGCCAGTCCTCTTCTGGCTGTGCCGGGTGGAGATTATAACAGAACATGGCTAAGATGTTCAAATGTTCATAAATGACCAGCATGGTCAAATAATAATAATCACAGTGGTTGTCGAGTGTTGAGAGTATCTCTACCGCTCCTGCTGTCTCTAGAGAGTTGAAAACAGCAGGTCTGGGACAGGTAGCAGGTCTGGGACAGGTAGCACGTCCGGCGAACAGGTCAGGGTTTCATAGCCGCAGGTAGAACAGTTGAAAGCAGCAGCACGGCCAGGTGGACTGGGGACAGCAAGGAGTCATCATGCCAGGTAGTCTCAGGTCTTCCGAGAGAGAAAGAGAGAATTAGAGAGTTCATACTTAAATTCACACAGGACACCGGTTAAGACAGGAGAAGTACTCCAGATATAACAGACTGACCCTAGCCCCCCGACACAAACTACTGCAGCATAAATACTGGAGGCTGAGACAGGAGGGGTCAGGAGACACTGTGTCCCCATCTGATGATACCCCCGGACAGGGCCAAACAGGCAGGATATAACCCCACCCACTTTGCCAAAGCACTGCCCTCACACCACGAGAGGGATATCTTCTACCACCAACTTACCATCCTGAGACAAGGCCTCGTATAGCCCACAAAGATCTCCGCCACGGCACAGCCCAAGGGGGGGCACCAACCCAGTCCTCATGCCTCCTTGCAGCATGCCCAAGGCACGTTCACGCAGATGAGCAGGGACCCTGGGCATCTTTCGTTTGGTGTTTTTCAGAGTCAGTAGAAAGGCCTCTTTAGTGTCCTAAGTTTTCATAACTGTGACCTTAATTGCCTACCATCTGTAAGCTGTTAGTGTCTTAACGACCGTTCCACAGGTGCATGTTCATTAATGTGTATGGTTCATTGAACAAGCATAGGAAACAGTGTAGGGCACAACTTAAGATCTTTGAAGTTATTTGGATTTTTACAAATTATCTTTGAAAGACGTTGTTACACGTGGTCTGCCACTGCGAGGACGATCAGCTGTCAGTCCGGTCTCCCTGTTCTTTTTTTTAATTGAACAAAACTTAGATCTCCTAAACCAGTGTTAACCTCAGACCTTATTTTTGGCGTTTCTCTAAAAACCCTACAAATTTTTTTTGGGGGGGGGGTAAATAGTGAAGACATCACAACTATGAAATAACACATAAGGAATCATGTAGTAACCAAAAAAGTGTTCATAGTTTATGTCTTCACTATTATTCTACAATGTAAAAGAATAGTACAAATAAAGAAAAACCCTGGAATGAGTAGGTGTGTCCAAACTTTGGACTGGTACTTTATATATTTACCCCCAAAAATATGGGGGATTGGAAATGGAGACAATTATATTGATGGGAGTAACACTCTATCTGCAATATTAAAGCTGACCTACCCCCTGATGTTGTAGTCCTTGACTAAAGACTGACTCACTTCACAGAAAAATGGGGTTTGGTTTGAAGTTCCAAGACCTAAAGCCTAGGAGCAACACAAACAGAAGCTCCACAGGCTATAGTGAAAAGTGAAGGTCTGAAGGAATTATGTGGGCTAATAGGAAACTTCTGTTCCCTCTATGGTGACCCAGGAGGATCTGACCAATCAAACAAGGGGAGGAAGCAACCTGCCGCCATGGGAACCAGCAGCCAGTGACTTGTGTGCTGTCCTAAAGCATCAAGCCACTCTGAGCCAATAGTAGACCAGTTCACACAATTCTTCCTTTTACATTAGTTGTTATGTTGTGTTATTTATCAGACACTTTTGTATATTATGCTAAATAAATATACACATCTATGTATAGACATTTCTTAGAATTATACTTAAATCATTAACACCGGCTAATTTATGCAAACTAATTTGAGTGCCTTCCAGGTCCCCTGTGAAGTGAACTAGTGGTTGTTTGTCTGAGCCAGTGTGGAGAGGTGGTTGGGAGTGCTGCTAGTGACCAGAAGATGGCAGGCTTAGATCACATCCACCTGTCAGTCATGAACATGTTGATATCAGTTGTAAACATGCCCTAAGTTTCTCAAATTCTTGGCGTCAAGAGAAGTGTGTACACAATCTAGATACAGGAGGAGAGTGACATGTTATCACAATGTACGTGTATAAACAGGGCTTAACATAATACAATAAAAGAGTATCTGATCATTTTTTACTTCTGTGGCTTGATGTTCCTTGTCTGAACCTAATAGAATCAACCATTCAATACATATGATAATTACAACTGTTTGATTAAATTATGTAACAGTTTGTCATAAAATGAAGTTTAGAGCCAACCATCAGTAATCCATTTGAAAAGCAGCTATTCGTTTTATCGTTCGTTTTATTAAAAACAGTCAGTTGGTACAAGAAATTTACAGCATGAAAATATACATTTAATGTAAAAAGATTGTACTGTAGAACCATGAGTAGCATTCACACATGGTTCTGTAAGGAACCAACAGGACATGTGACATTGCTTTGGTCTATTCACAGTGACTATGTTTATTTTGAAATAGATAATATCTCTAAGAAATCTATTATATTTCACCATATACGATGTCAGTATTAAGGATATCTACAATGAAGGGTTAACAGTGATAAGGGACATTTAAGTGTCATCCTCTTGTAAATGGGTGTGTTTTTTTATACAGAAGTTGATGAAAAGATAAGTCCTTATCATGGCCAGTCTAATTTAACTTGATAAAAGACGACGGGCTCTATTAAATCTGTGTCACTGAAGCGGTAGAGATTGCCCGATCGAAATGTAAAGGTCATTTTCGATTGATCCGACATGCACAGCGGTTACTGTGAATGCCGTCGCTGCTAACGCGGCAACGTTGCCTTTAAATTTAAATTACTCAAACGCGAAACTTCCGCAATTTGGATTGAATAGAGCCCGAAACGTCGCTCACTTAGTGCATGTCTCCTCTCACAGCCTGTACAAAAAGCACCTTCACAAACAGCCAGTGCAGCATACAAATATTGACAGAGAAATACAAAGATCCATAGATTCACCCATCCGTGCTTTTGTACTTTGGTGAAGGGAGATCAAAGTTAAAGTAGATTCTCTTCTCAATTAATAGAAAGCATATCCGAGTGTGCTTTAGTGACTTTTACCTTGAATTTCCACGGTGTCTGGTTTTCTAGCTCGAGATACTGTATAGATACAGACATTCAAGACCACTAAGGTCCATATTTAGATACTTAAAATGTGTCACGTGGAATGAGGAGGCTTTTGGTAATGGTAACATTGAAGCGGTTCCCTTTTTTTTGCCATTGACCCTGTAGTATCTGCATTGGACCTGTAGTATCTGAGAACATGCTGAAGAACACTAGTGTTATCAAGCTCTGCCTACCAAGTGAATAACGAGGAAGTACAAATTCCTAGGAAGAGAGCCGAGCCTCCCTATGTGTTTACATGATGTTCAGTGAGTAATTCTAGGAATAGCTTTATTTTATTTTTTTATGTATTCCCTCCACGCTGTACGAGACTCAACCGACTTCAAAATCACTCTCCCGGTTAGTGAACTCTCATTCAGCCACATCAGATCACCATGTCTGTGAGTGACAGAAGTGTGTGTCATTGTGTATGCATTCTTTCGTGTATGTGTGTGTATCGACATTAGCCAGTGAGAGCCAACCATACTAATGAGACAGTGAGACGGCGTGGAAAAGCAGGAACATACGGAGAGTAGACCAACTATAGACAGACTACTACATACTGTAGAGACCCTGAAGGAACCATAAGGAAGGATCCTGACCTACTAAGTCATTATAGCGGCTATCTGGATTCCTATAGACACTCCTAGGGGATCAGATGTATATTGGCTGACAGAGAGACGGAGGAGTGGTGGTGTCAGATCTCAGTAGCGGTGATCTCGTCAAAGTTGATCTCGTTGCCGCTGCCTTCATCCTGCTCCTCCAGCTCGTCCCGGGTCTCCAGTTCTAGACTGAGCTTGCGCAGCATGCGCTCCAGCGCCCGGTTCCTCCGGTACATCCCCACGTAGTTCTGCTGCAGCTGCTTCTGATACTGGATCACCTTGTCCTTTTCCTCCTGCCAGACCCTGTGCTCCTCCTCAAAGCTACACGCCTGCTCCTCTCCCCGCTGGCGTTCTGTGACTAACTCCGCCCTCAGATCGTTCATCTGCAGCCGGAGGCTCTGGAGGGCCTCGCTCTCATAGGCCCTGTCCTCGTTGCTCTCATAGGTCAACAAGCGTGGCTCCTCCCCCTCTGGGAAGGCCTGGCACTGCCTGCCTCCACCACCATTGTGGGCGGGGCTCTGGAAGCTTGTCTGATCGGTGGCGGAAGCACGGAGGCGAGCCGCCTCCTCCTCCAGTCGGCCCACCTTCTGGCGTAGGAGCTGGGCCTCACTCTTGCGGCGCTGCAGCTCGTTCTGGCATACCTCCAGTTCCATGATGCGCATGTGGCCGGCAGTGGTGGCCTCTTGCAGCAGGCTCTGGCTGGTGGTGAGCTCGCCACGGGAATCCCGAAGCTGTCCACGCAGCGAGACGATCTCCCCCATGCGCTGAGCCAGCTCCCCCTGGACATCTTTCATCTGCTGCTTCAGCAGGGAGATCTCCCCAGACTTCTGACACACCTGAATGAAACACAACTGGTTTCATATAGAGGAATCACACCACAAAAACCTGGGAATATGACAAGTATTCAGACCCCTTGACTTTTTCCACATTTTGTTACTTTACAGCCTTATTCTAAAATGTATTAAATATAACAATATACACACAATACCCCATAATGACAAAGTGAAAACAGGTTTTTAGAATTATTGACTTAAGTATTCAGACCCTTTGCTATGAGACTTAAAATTGAGCTCAGGTGCATCCTGTTTCCATTGATCATCCTTGATGTTTCTACAACTTGATTGGAGTCCACCTGTGGTAAATTCAATTGATTGGATATAATTTGGAAATATAAAGTTCTGTCTATATAAAGTCCCACAGTTGAAAGTGCATGACAGAGCAAAAACCAAGCCGTGAGGTCGAAGGAATTGTCCGTAGAGCTCGGGGACAGGATTGTGTCAAGGCACAGATCTGGGGAAGGGTACCAAAACATTTCTGCAGCATAGAAGGTCCCCAAGAGCACAGTGGCCTCCATCATTCTTAAATTGAAGAAGTTTAGAACCACCAAGAATCTTCATAGAGCTGGCAAACCGTCCAAACTGAGTAATCGGGGGAGAAGGACCTTGGTCAGGGAGGTGACTAAGAACCCGATGGTCACTCTGATAGAGCTGCAGAGTTCCTCTGTGGAGATGGGAGAACCTTGCAGAAGGACAGCCATCTCTGCAGTACTCCACCAATCAGGCCTTTATGGTAGAGTGGCCAGACAGAACCACTCCTCAGTAAAAGGCACATGAAAGCCCGCTTGAAGTTTGCCAAAAGGCACCTAAAAGACTCTCATACCATGAGAAACAAGATTCTCTGTTCTGATGAAACCAAGATTACACTCTTTAGCCTGAATGCTAAGCGTCACGTCTGGAGGAAACCTGGCACCATCCCTACGGTGAAGCATGGTGGTGGCAGCATCATGTTGTGGTGATGTTTTTCGGCAGCAGGGACTGGGAGACTAGTCAGGATCAAGGGAAAGATGAACGGACTAAAGTACAGAGAGATCCTTGATGAAAATCTGCTCCAGAGCACTCAGGACCTCAGACTAGGGCGAAGGTTCACCTTCCAACAGGACAACGCCTTTAAGCACACAGCCAAGACCAATGCAGGAGTGGCTTCGGGACAAGTCTCTGAATGTCCTGTAGTGGCCCAGCCAGAGCCCGGACTTGAACCCAATCGAACATCTCTGGAGAGACCTGAAAATAACTGTGCAGTGACGCTCCCCATCCAACCTGACAGAGCTTGAGAGGATCTGTAGAGAAGAATGGGAGAAACTACCCAAATACAGGTATGCCAAGCCTGTAGCATCATACCCAAGAAGACTCGAAGCTGTAATCGCTGCCAAAGGTGCTTCAACAAAGTACTGAGTAAAGGGTCTGAATACTTATGTAAATGTGATATATATATATACACATTTGTAAAAAAATTCTAAAAACCTGTTTTTACTTTGTCATTATGGGGTATTGTGTGTAGATTGATGAAGGAAAAAAACGATTACAAAAACTTTTTAGAATAAGGCTGTAACGTAACAAAATGTGGAAAAAGTCAAGGGGTCTGAATACTTTCCAAATGCACTGTATACTGTGTAAACATTGGAATATATTCCCTCATACACTGAGTGTACAAAACATTAGTAAGTCTTTCCATGACTTAGACTGACCAGGTGAATCCAGGAGAAAGCCATGATCCCTTATTGATGTAACTTGTTAAATCCACTTCAAATCAGTGTAGATGAAGGGGAGGAGACAGGTTAAAAGAAGGATCTTTAAGCCTTGGATTGCGTATGTGTGCCATTAAGAGGGTGAAGATTGAAGCGCTTTGGAACGGGGTATGGTAGTAGGTGCCAGGCGCACCAATTTGAGTGTGTCAAGAACTGCAACGCTGCTGTGTTTTTCACTTCACGCTCAACAGTTTCCCACGTGTATCAAGAATGGTTCACCACCCAAAAGACATCCAGCCATCTTGACACAACTGTAGGAAGCATGAGTCAACATGGGCCAGCATCCCTGTGGAACCTTGTTGAGTCCATGCCCCGACGAATTGAGGCTGTTCTGAGGGCAAAAGGGGGGTACAGCTCAATAATAGGAAAGTGTTCCTAATGTTTTGTACACTCGGTGTATGAGGGAATATATTAGAGAGAGCGCGGGGAGCTTGGTGTCTTTGTTACAATGTGATTGATGACGGTGGGACACCGTGCCAGGCTCTATCCTGCCAAACATGCCTGGGGAAGCATATTACTGAGGGTACCATTTATACTACACTATCAGTACCCCCATTGTACTGAATCATTTCATTGAAATTTCCTGTCCGACTGTGACAACAATTACTCAAAAGGAGTTACAGTAGCATTCATGGATTGTGTAAATTTCACTGTCTTTATTGTCTATACCAGAGTACCCGAGTAGACACATACTGCTAGCATTGGGGCAGACCCTCAGCCACTTCATCAACAAGATCTACAGAAGTGCCGAAGACCTAGGTAGGGACTAGACTAGGGGTGGATTTGGAATGGGGCCACAAACAGTGAGGGTCCATCTCACCTCCCACTTGGTCTCCTCCAGCCTGGACCCTAACTGAATCTTCTCGTGCTCGTAGGAGGTACAGCGCTCCTCCAGCTTCTCCCTCTCCTGCAGCAGCTGGCCGAAGTCCTCCTGGAGCTTCTTCTTCTCCTGTTTTAGCTGGAAGACCTGCAGCTGGAGCACCTGCTGGGCACGCTGGGCCTTCTGGGACTGGGTCTGCATCCGCGTGGCACAGCTCTGACGCAACTCCTCCAGCTCCAGCTCACAGCGCTTCTGCTTCTCCTCATAAACCTGGGGAAAGAGAGAAGACACGGGTTGGGTAGGTGAGGGTGGCATCGTGTGCGTGTGGTGATTGTAATGGTTTTAGTGTCCCAATAAGTCGTGGCATTTGTCATTGTGTGTCTGATGGTACATGGTGTGTGAGAGAGAGAGAGGAGCTTGGTGTCTTCATGCGTTTCAGAATATATGACAAGATAATGTGTCCAATGCTCTTTTGTCCATCTACCCCACCACGTACCTGGCATATAGCCACTTCGTTCTCGTCCAGGTTGTCTCGGAGCTGCTGCAGCTCCACGTCTCTCTCCCTCAGCTTATCCTCCAGGTCCCTCACTACCCCCTCGTACCCCCCCTCCACAGGGGCTGGCGAGCGCTCGCTCGACCCGCTGTCCGACAGGGGCTGGCCACGTCCGCTCACCGACCCTGTGCTCTTACTGGATGAGGAGCACCCACTGTCCGAGTTGGAGTGCCCGTGTGCGGTCTTCGTGGGCTCCAGGTGGGCACTGCCAGGCGGGTAGTCTGCGGGCGCCAGGATGTAGGGGATGCTGCCATAGGGGGGCAGGCTCGTCAGGGAATTCCGTCCCAAGTCAGACATGGAGCAGGTCTGGCTGCCCCCGCCCGTGTGGCGCCCGCCGCTGTAGGAGTTTTGATTCTCCGAGCAGGGCGGCAAGGTGTCCATCTGGCTACCAGGTGACAACAGGTTGAGGTTGTTCTGGCAGTCTGATAGACTGGCCCTGTCGTGGCGAGGGGAAAGGAACTGCATGGAGTTGTGACTCTTGGGGACGACGGGTTTGAAGGCAGTGGGCCGGATCACTGTTTTCTCCATGTTCTGAGAGGTGAGAGGGAAAGACCAAATGGTTTGTTGGGTAAGAGGTTGTAAATAATGGATATTCAGTGAATGTTTGATTCATTTCTTCTAATCGTGTTATTGTGAGAGTGGATTGATCTACTTCAAAGAGACTGAATGACTGTTCCATATAGCCTGGACAGGGCCACACTCACCTTCTCCAGCTTCCCTGACACGGGGACCAGTTTGGGAGGGGGTTCTTCCACGTTCCCGTTGAGGTTCCCAAGCTGCCGATCCTTGGCCTCCCCTGTGTCAATCCCGGTCCCAGGGCTTCCATGAACCACAGTGTTGTCATTCCAGTCTCCCACATAGTCCTGGTTCAGATACGAGTAATTCCCATTGGTCCCGCTGTCCTTACTGGTGCCAATCACCATCAAAGGCTTCCTGTTGCCAGGCGGAGTGAGGCTACTGAGCAGTGGATCCTGAGATGTGTCAAAGGAGGCCAGGCAGGAAGTGGCCCCCTTTGTGGTTCTGTGGAGCCTGGTGGCGCCCGGCTCAGGGACAACATTAACGGGCCGGTAGTGACGCACCAGGTGGGCCGGGCCGGGGCGCTGGGCGATAAGGCTGCTGACGGAGCCCATAGCCTCCTGGGAGTTGGAGGTGGAGGGGAGGTTGGGGGGTGTGTGGGGGGCAGAGGGGCGGTGGCAGGGGGTTCCGCTGAGGCTGGGGGTGTGGTGGCACTCAGCAGGGATGGACAGAGCCTGAACCAGAGCCATGATGGCTGCTGCTCAGTGGGACACCCACGCGATCTGGGGGACAGAGGGAGAAACAGGGGTACACATTGTCAAATGAATGGGAACTTTCAAAGTAGCAAAGCAATAACAAATCTTTACAGCAGGAATATATATCAGAGGGAGCATGTTTGGACTCTCGAACCATCCAGGGTCGTGTTAAGGAGAGCTCAGCATTCTGAACATTGTTCTATAGATACATGACTCCATGATTCCATAAATAATGTTCAGACATGCTTTGTTGTGATGTAAAATATTCAACATGACAGAAAATAATGTTTGTGAACTTTCTGTGACCCTGATAAAACCATAACTGCATGGATACAAATAAAATATGTTCTCCTCCTACAGTTAAATTAACATATGGTAGACATACAGTAGATTAAAAATAGACGAACAGACAGAGAGCAGCACAAACATTGGCTTCAGGACTCATATCGGAAATAGTCTCGGACACGATGCTCATGACGGGAAGCAACTGGCTGTCTCCCTACGTCCCTTCAACCTCCTTTCAAAACAACAACGTGCAAACTAGGGGGAGATAATTCAAACCGTAGGGCACTCAATTGGAAATGACATCTCTCATTAAAAAGTCAAAAGCCACTGTTCATGAACAGGTTAGTGAACAACTATTAGTGATTTGATTTATTAGGATCCCAATTAGCCGACTCCAGTGAGGTGGCAACCAACTCCTACCAACCAGTGATCTCATCTAAAATCAGATGATCTCCTCATCCAAACAGTGATACTACACAGTACACACACTGTGACTTCATCAGTCCCAAGGCACAGCGTTTGCCGGTGAAAGGAATACAATAGTAGACAGGACATAGGCCCGTGATGATGAGGTCCCGCTCTGTGTTTGCTGGCTCCCAGCTGTGCATGTTAAATACATCATCACTACTGTATGAGTCATCCGGAGCAGATGTCCCAGGGACAGGTGTGTCCTGTGGGAGAAAGTCGAGTGTCAGAGCTCTACGAAGTCAGGATGTAAACTCCGATACGGCGGTAGGAATATTGGGGTGATTTCGGTGCAAATGTGTCAACATGTTTGAGGAGTTTTAATTTCGATTCATCAGGGAGTGACCTCTGCGGCACCCCTCAGCACCCCTACTTCCTGCGGCTATGTGGTTCGGTACAAAAACCTGTACCATTACACCCCTAATAGACATGCATCCGCACACGCACACACACGTTAAGATCAGGACAATGATTAATGGGACTGTGGCGTGTCTATCAACCAGCCAGCTCCTTATTTAAAAATCAGCCAGCCAGTTTGGCAACAGACGGCCACTGCTGGCTCTGCTCACGCACTGTGCCACCCTGCCAAGACAAAAAAAGCCTACAACTGAGGTTAACTGATTACTACATTCTAATTAGCACAGAGTGGAGAGGTTGTAAATGTGATCTCTACTTAATGGGTTGACTAAGAAGGTTGGCCCAGTTGTATGACAAACAGACATACTGTAGGCCTACCTACAGAGTAAAGTACAACGTATTCTGTAGATGTATGAAAATCTGTACGTGCAGTGTCATAAAAAAAAACACATTCACTCTCTTACAAATTTGTGCTCGCAGAAGTACACTAAACCGTTAACACACTATTTCAGGGGGATAGGTTTGCAGGTTGACTGCTTATGCCTTTTCCATGCATTCCACCCATAGTAGTTTGGGGCCCAGTTGTCTCCTTCTGAAGCTGTCATCCCTGAACTATGGGTGAGACTGTCCAGACTAGAGAGTCACGCCAGATTCAAAGAATCAATTAGTCTCCTACACAGTTTTGATAGCCCCCAAAAACCACGTCCTGTTTTTGTTTCACACGGTCGGGGCGGACTCGTATTTGGCAGGACCCTTTCCTAAGCATTTCAAAAGACTCTGAAGGAGGCCAGATAGACAGATCACACTGACTCACATAGGCCTAGTTTAACCAATGAGATCAAGTCAGCGCTGCTTCGTCATGGAGGACATTGGCACCAAAATAGAGCTGTGTTTCTCATTCAACTCAGCCGACCGCAGCGTCGAAGACGTTCTCTGACCGGATTGTTTTTGTCTGTCTGGGAAAAGCCTAGGAGGTATTTGTTCAGGCAGACAGACACTCCCTCAGCAATAGGAATTTGCAGCCACGTCAGCTATAACGACTTGTTTCTCAGATCAATAACACTGGTAGGTGGAAGGGCTCCAGACCAGTCCACCTTGATTTAACAACCACTGCGTGTCATCGCTCACATGTCACGGCTATAAGGGGTGCTCCGTAAAGGGCAATGAAGCAATGACAGCTTACCCATCATGTATTTTTAGACATAATTTTACCTTTATCTTCTCCAGATGCAGGGGGGGGGGGGGGTTATAGACTACTGGACTGATAGATGCAGAAGGGGGTTATAGACTACTGGACTGATAGATGCAGAAGGGGGTTATAGACTACTGGACTGATAGATGCAGGAGGGGGTTATAGACTACTGGACTGATAGATGCAGGAGGGGGTTATAGACTACTGGACTGATAGATGCAGGAGGGGGTTATAGACTACTGGACTGATAGATGCAGGAGGGGGTTATAGACTACTGGACTGATAGATGCAGGGAGTTATAGACTACTGGACTGATAGATGCAGGGAGTTATAGACTACTGGACTGATAGATGCAGGAGGGTGTTATAGACTACTGGACTGATAGATGCAGGGGGTTATAGACTACTGGACTGATAGATGCAGGAGGGGGTTATAGACTACTGGACTGATAGATGCAGGAGGGGGTTATAGACTACTGGACTGATAGATGCAGGGGGTTATAGACTACTGGACTGATAGATGTAGGGGGGGTTATAGACTACTGGACTGATAGATGTAGGGGGGGTTATAGACTACTGGACTGATAGATGTAAGGGGGGTCATAGACTACTGGACTGATAGATGCAGGAGGGGGTTATAGACTACTGGACTGATAGATGCAGGGGGGGTTATAGACTACTGGACTGATAGATGCAGGAGGGGGTTATAGACTACTGGACTGATAGATGCAGGGGGTTATAGACTACTGGACTGATAGATGTAGGGGGGGTTATAGACTACTGGACTGAGATGCAGGGGGGGGGGGTTATAGACTACTGGACTGAGATGCAGGGGGGGGGGGGGTTATAGACTACTGGACTGATAGATGTAGGGGGGGGTTATAGACTACTGGACTGATAGATGTAGGGGGGGGGGGGGGGTTATAGACTACTGGACTGATAGATGTAGGGGGGGTTATAGACTACTGGACTGATAGATGTAGGGGGGGTTATAGACTACTGGACTGAGATGCAGGGGGGGGGGGGGGTTATAGAATACTGGACTGATAGATGCAGGGGGTTATAGACTACTGGACTGATAGATGTAGGGGGGGGGGGGGTATAGACTACTGGACTGATAGATGCAGGGGGTGTTATAGACTACTGGACTGATAGATGTAGGGGGGGGTTATAGACTACTGGACTGATAGATGCAGGGGGGGTTATAGACTACTGGACTGATAGATGCAGGGGGGGTTATAGACTACTGGACTGATAGATGTAGGGGGGGGGTTATAGACTACTGGACTGAGATGCAGGGGGGGGGGGTTATAGACTACTGGACTGATAGATGTAGGGGGGGGGGCTATAGACTACTGGACTGATAGATGCAGGGGGGGTTATAGACTACTGGACTGATAGATGTAGGGGGGGGGTTATAGACTACTGGACTGATAGATGCAGGGGGGGGTTATAGACTACTGGACTGATAGATGCAGGGGGGGTTATAGACTACTGGACTGATCGATGTAGGGGGGGGTTATAGACTACTGGACTGATAGATGCAGGGGGGGTTATAGACTACTGGACTGATAGATGCAGGAGGGGGTTATAGACTACTGGACTGATAGATGCAGGAGGGGGTTATAGACTACTGGACTGATAGATGCAGGAGGGGGTTATAGACTACTGGACTGATAGATGCAGGGGGGGGTTATAGACTACTGGACTGATAGGTTCAGGGGGTTATAGACTACTGGACTGATAGATGCAGGAGGGGGTTATAGACTACTGGACTGATAGATGCAGGAGGAGGTTTAAGACTACTGGACTGATAGGTGCAGAGGGGGTTATAGACTACTGGACTGATAGATGCAGGGGGGTTATAGACTACTGGACTGATAGATGCAGGAGGGGTTATAGACTACTGGACTGATAGGTGCAGAGGGGGTTATAGACTACTGGACTGATAGATGCAGAGGGGGTTATAGACTACTGGACTGATAGATGCAGGGAGTTATAGACTACTGGACTGATAGATGCAGGAGGGGGTTATAGACTACTGGACTGATAGATGCAGGGGGGGGGTTATAGACTACTGGACTGAGATGCAGGAGGGGGTTATAGACTACTGGACTCATAGATGCAGGAGGGGTTATAGACTACTGGACTGATAGATGCAGGAGGGGGTTATAGACTACTGGACTGATAGATGCAGGGGGGGGGGTTATAGACTACTGGACTGAGATGCAGGAGGGGGTTATAGACTACTGGACTGATAGATGCAGGAGGGGTTATAGACTACTGGACTGATAGGTGCAGGAGGGGGTTATAGACTACTGGACTGATAGGTGCAGGGGGTTATAGACTACTGGACTGATAGATGCAGGCCGCAACCCAGCAGAGCAGCACATTCATTTTGCTTATTCACTTCACGTAAATCAAGTGTTTGAATGACAAATCTGCTGTGAAATCTGCTGTATAGGCATGGTCCACACTAAGCACAGGGGCAGACCAAACATGAAAGCTTTGCATTTATGGGTGTTACACACAGAAATGCAAGGACACAAACATATAGGTGCAGCAGACCCTGCTTGGCTAGTATGCAACGTCACACAAACATGCTTTGATACAAACCAAGAGGACGCAGTAAATCCCTCTTTGTGAGTCAGTTGGACACACACACACACAGCCAGAGGGGTTTCGGTGTAAAAATACAGTGCACAAGAGGGGATGTGTCAGGGGCAGTAAAAAAAAGTCTGCTCTGTTTTACTGGCTGGTTTGGATTCAGGTACGGAGAGCAGCGCCTCTGATTTAGAACAAGAGAGTAGAGGGAGAGGAAGAGAGAAAAAGAGAGAAAGTGAGATAATGAAGAGCAAGAGCGTATGCATGAGCAGCTGGGAACAAACAGTCTGGAAATCCCCTCCACTTTCCATCTCCCTCCTAATCTAATCCACTCTCCCTCGCTCTTTCCCTCCTCTTCTTCATCTCCCTCCCCTTTCCTTCTCGATTCAGTGTCCAACATAGACCACGGAGGGAAAAAATGTGACATTGCTACCTTGGTCCAACAGACAACCTACCTTTCCAAGACAATTGACCCGTTTTTTCTCAGCCCCAGTCAGGTATGCTAAATCCCACATTGTTAGGTTGTCATCGTGATACTGACTGTTGTAATGCTTCTATGGATAATGAGGTCTGTCCTACACTCATACTGAATGGCATTCTCTCCATTTTGTGGCCTAACAAATTAAGGGAGCATGGCCAAGGATGAGACCAGTGAGGAAGAGAGGCCTCTTCTCCCATGTATGCGCGCGCACGCACACACACACACACATTCCTGGGAGAACTTTTCTCTGCCTGTCACGGTCTTTGTTTTTGTTTTCAGTGAGCAGAGAGAGAGAGAGCGCTCTCCCACGCTACAGTCATATATAGCACTGGTTCCCTATCCTGGGCCTGATAACAAAAATGCCCCCCTTTGGGTTTTGCCCTAGCACTACACAGCTGATTCAAATGATCAACTCATCAAAAGGCTTTGATGATTTGAATCAGGTGTGTAGTGCTAGGGCAAAAACCGAAATGCAACCCTTTGGGTCCCCAGGACCAGGATAGGGAACCACTGATCTATAGTATAGATCGGACATTACCATTGGCTACTATCCCATTTTAGATGACTCTGGTCATTGGATTGATCACTTCCATCCCATTATTTTTTCTAATTTTGCAGACTCGCTTATCCCAACGGACTCAAAATAAGTGCATTAAACTAAAATGTAGGCGTGAGTAAACAAAAAACGAATAGATAAAAAGCATTCAACTCCAGGAGAGGTTAATTACACCACCTTGCATCAAGGGTAACAGTTAACCCTCATGGCTCACACGGTCTACAAATGTTCTACAGTTTACAGTTTCTGGTGGAAACCATCTCGCCTGTTTCTATTTTCCATCAAACTTCCTTTTCCCCAGTGCCCTATTCAAAGCCCCAAAAAGTTCCCCAGCACAGAGTTACTACTCACGTACCCCAAGCTGACCCCCGCATAGCTGCCTCTGCACTGGGCCTCCTCTCGTCCACTTCAAAAGTCGTTCAGCTCCCAGAAGAGCTATATCCACTCAATTTGTTCCAATCCTCCCGTAGCTCTGTGTCGGTCTCTCTACTCTCTTCTCCCGAGGGAAACTTCTCTCCGAGTCCAAACGCGGCTCATTGCTCAGGCCAAATGCCACCAATGTGAATGGACTTTACGGTCCCTCCTTCTCTACCCCTCCTTCTCCCTCTCTCACACAAACTCCCCCACCTCCTCTCTTTTCTCTCTCCCTGGCTGGCGCTCACTCTCTCTCTCCACTTCTCTCTCCTGTGCGGCTTGACCAAATAGGCTCCACACAGCATAGTGTGCCTCTCTGCCTTTGTCAGGCAGTAAAAATAGGAAAAGAGAGCGCGAGAGAGAGAGAGAGAGAGAGAGAGTGGCCAGTCGTATGGGAATTCTGCCATCCTCCAGTCTGTCTAAAGAGGGAAGGAAAGAAACTGGGCCAGCATGCTGATATAGGGTCATTTTTATGGCTCCCTTGATGTTGCTGCAGACATACTTTACTAACTAATCAGATAACTGGCCATATCTGTGTGTGCCCATGCATGCATGTGTAAAAGATATACGGTCTGTTCACCTCAAAAGATAAATATCTGTCTAGTGCTAAGGGGGAGGGGAACATACCACAACCAAGCAACAGAACCCTATACAGTTCATAGCAGGGTCCCACTTCAAATCAGTCGCTGAGTGTGTTACAGTCGCCTAATGAAACCTCGACAGACAGTGAAATTCTAGAATCCAAACACCCTCTGACACCCAGACAGTCCCGGTTTCCAGTCTGCCTGTTTCCAGAGGAGTTATACCATACTCCAAACAGACATGCCACCCAGCCTCAGCACTGACCTGCAAATCCTCCATCTGGCCACAATCAATGAAAAAAACAGTGTTTCAATCAGTTTTAAGCCGTGTGACAGAGTAGACTAAAGTAGGGTAGTTACTAGAGAAGTAGGCTACAGCACACACAATTTCTAAAGGCCTACAAGTGGGTCACACTGCCCAGTGTTCTGCTCGTGTCCTTCATACAGCAAGGGGTTGAAAAGGTAGACCTCTCCACTCACCTTGAGGGACACCAAAGTAAGGGTGAGATAGGGGTGTGCAGCAAGGTGACCACTGGCGTAGCACCCCCCCCCCCCCCACCCACAGCCCACCAGGTTTCCCTCTAGGATTTTTCCTGAGGTTAGCTCTATTCTGTTTTTTTATCCTAAAAACTCCATAGTCCTTGCCGATGACAAGCATACCCATAATATGATGCAGCCATCACCATGCTTGAAAATATGAAGGGTGGTACTCAGTGATGTGTTGCGTTTGCCCCAAACAGAATGCTTTGTATTCAGGTCATAAAGTTTATTTTTGCAGTTTTACTTCAGTGCCTTATTGCAAACAGGATGCATGTTTTGGAATATTTGTATTCTGTACAGGCTTCATTCTTTTTACTCTACCATTTAGGTTAGTATTGTGGAGTAACTACAATGTTGTTGATCCATCCTCAGTTCTCATATCACAACCATTAAACTCTGTTTTAAAGTCACCAATGGCCTCATGGTGAAATCCCTGGGCGGTATCCTTCCTCTCCAGCAACTGAGTTAGGAAGGACCCATGTATCTTTGTAGTGACTGGTTGTATTGATACACCATCCAACGTGTAATTAATAACTTCACCATGATCAAAGGGATATTCAAATGTCTGCTTTTAAATGTGTTTAAAACTTATTTAGGTTTGCCATAACAAAGGGGTTGAATACGCATTATTGACTCAAGACATTTCAGCTTTTCATTTTGAATGAATTTGTAAAAAATTCTAAAAACATTATTCCACTTGGACATGATGGGGTATTGTGTGTAGGCCAGTTACAAAATCTCAATTTTATCCATTTTATATTCAGGCTGTAACACAACAAAATGTGGAAAAATTCAAGGGGTGTTAATACTTTCTGAAGGCACAGTCTAAACACGTCATAAGCCATGAATGTCATTTTTTTTATTATTGCAGAAAATTTGCTTTAAAACGTTTCCCTTAACCTCATGACAAACTGTATAAAATAGCAGGAAATTATCTCTAGCAGGAAAAACAGCAACATTTTCTCTTAGCCTCATGGCTCGGATCTTGCTGGGGGGGGGGGGGGGGGGGTCACAAAACTGCGCTACGCCACTGAACGTGACCCCGGTGATTGGTACAATCCGGTACTATAAAAGAGCTCTAAAGTTGTCTGCAGGAGAGTGGACAACGAGAAGTCCCCCCCCCTCCCGAGTGTCCAGACTGGGTGACAATCAATCATGGGCCCAGTCGCCCACCCATCCAAGGCCACCAGCAGACAGAGAAAGTGCCTATAGCAGCAAATCATCCCAGATTCCACCGCTGCCACCATTAACACAGCAGCCTCTTTATGGGCCAGTGGGGAGGAGGGAGGGGAGGACAACCTAACATGACTCAGCCCTTTGAAGGGTCACTGCTGATTTAGAGGTTTTACAGAGGTGAAAGCAATATGGTGGATGACTACCAGGTAATTATTTTCACCAGTTTCCCCCCCTTTGGATGAAGGAAAGTAAATCGTGGAGAGGATGCCACTTTACGCTATTGAGATACACCCCAGGATATAGCCTAGCTAAGGAGGCATGAAGAGATCCAACCGGTTAAACAAACACTTCCAGCATGACTTCCTTCACAGTTCAAATCCCCCAGTCTGTACTTGGGACATTAGGGTATTACCTAGGACTAACCAAAACATTTAGTCATCCCCAAATCCCTTGCTGATCTATATTTAAAGTTGATGCTGGTAGTGCTCATCCATCAATGAGAGACCTGCCATCTCAGTGTACCCGTCTGGCTGTTCCCCTATTATATTTTCATAAAAAGGGCTCATGTCTGTGGCGAACAGAAAGCTAGGCCATCCATCAGTGTATGGTCTGCTTTCGCTTCACGGGGATATCACTCCCTGCGGGAGCTGGCGCTAAAACTGCCTCACACAACCCTCTCCCAAAAATCCCTCTCTATGGCACCAATTACTTAGCTTCGAAATTAAAAACTAGTGAATGTAACGTAGCATGATTCAGTTGTGATTCCAAGGCTAGTACCATCAAAACACAATAATCCCAAATGCTTCAACAAATAAACCCACCCAGATGTTTACCGCTTGGCACTTCCATTATTTGGTTTCCACTGAAGTTGACAAGAAAAAGACATTGGCATTAACCGGAGTTGCCTTTGTGGATATAAAAATCAGTAAATCACTATTCCTAGTAAGAGCTCTAATAGCACAGGGGCCCCTCAGAGGTGTGTCCTCGGCCCTCTGCTGTACTCCCTGTTCACCCACAACTGCATGGCTTCGCACAACACCAACTCCATCAAGTTTGCTGACGACACCACGGTTGTAGGCCTGATAACCAACATCGACAAGTCAGCCTATAGTGAGGAAGGAGTTAAGTGAACTGGCAATGTTGCCAGGACAACCTCTCCCTCAATGTCAGCAAAATAAAAGGAGTTGTTTTGACTTCAGGAAGCAGAATCCACATCAAGCCAGGCCCCGATCCACATCAACGGGACTGCAGTAGAGAGTCCGCAGTTTTAAGTTCCTCTGCATCCACATCACCGAGGACTTGTCATGGACTAAAAACACCACCACTTTTGTCAATAGGGCGCAAATGCTTCTCTACTTCCTAAGGCGGATGAAAAAAATTGGCCATTCCACCCCGGGTCCTCTCCAAATACTACCGCTGCACCATTGAGTGCATCCTGACCGGTTGCATCCCAGCCTGGTATGGGAATTGCTATGTTCGGGAATTGCTACATCCGGCCCAGTACATCACTGGGGCCGTGTTCCCACTCTCCAGGACATCTACTTGAAACAGTGCCTGAGGAAGTCCCGCAGCATCATCAAGGACCCCACACAACCCAGCCACGAGCTGTTCTCTCACTTACCATTGGGTAATTGCATGTGAGGATTAGGTCTGATAGAAACTGTCTCTGAGCCTGTTGGTATCTACAAGCTATCAGACTGCTGAAAACTTGAACTGGACTGACCACCTGCAATGACTCTCTGGACCTTAGCACACATCCACACACCACAATTGCTCCTACCAGACTGTTATTTACTATTACTAATAATGTAGAATTTAAACAATCCTCCCCTTTCTCTGACATGTGTAAATATTGTACTATAAATTGTGCCTTTCTGTATTATACTTACGCTAAAATGTTTATTCTATGGTGCCATTTACTTTATGTTCATATTCTTATCTTGTATTATTTCTTATTGTACTGTCGAGAAGGAACCTACAAGTAAGCATTTTGATAACTACTAAAATATTTTCTATTTCTTTCAAAAATTAAAACACCATATTAAATAACAGAAACATTTTTTAAATGCAAAACCATGAGACTTGGAGCGTACAAAATCATTGTACAATTAAGTCTAAATTGTTTTCAAATGTAATTTGATACATATCAGGGTTAATTCAATCTATAACCATAATATTGGGTCATATGACATTCATTAGACGTAAATCAAAATCAAATCAAATTTTATTTGTCACATGCGCAGAAAACAACAAGTGTAGACCTAGCCAATAATGCAGATATATATTTTTTTTAAGTAAGAAAATATTTGCAAAAAAAAGGGAACACAATAACAATATATACAGGGGGTACTGGTACCAGGTCAATGAGCGGTGGTACATGTTAGTCGCGGTAATTGAGGCAATATGTACATGTATGTAGGGGTAAAGTGACAATGCATAGATAAAACAGTAAGTAACAGCAGCTTAAAAAAAGAGGGTCAATATAAATTGTACGGGTAGCCATTTGATTAACTGTTCGGCAGTCTAATGGCTGCGGGTATAAGCTGTTAAGGAGCATTTTGGACCTAGACTTAGCGCTCCGGTACCGCTTGCTGTGCGGTAGCAGAGGGAACAGTCTATGACTAGGGTGGGGCCTTCCTCAACGCTTTCCTCTGACACCGCCTGGTATAGAAGTCCTGGATAGCAGGAAGCTTGGCCCCAGTGATGTACTGTGCCGCACGCACTACTCTCTGGAAGCTCTCGACCCGCTCCACTACAGCCCTGTCGATGTGAATGGGGGCGTGTTCGGCCTCCCTTTTCCTGTAGTCCACGATCAGCTCTTTTGTCTTGCTCAAGTTGAGGGAGAGGTTGTTGCCCTGGCACCACACTGCCAGGTCTCTGACCTCCTCTCTGTAGGCGGTCTCATCACTGTCGCTGATCAGGCCTACCACCGTTGTGTCGTCGGCAAACTTGATGGTGTTTGAGTCGTGCGTGGCCACGCAGTTGTGGTTAAACAAGGAGTACAGGAGGGGACTAAGCATGCACCCCTGAGGGGCCCCTGTGATGAGGATCAGCATGGCAGATGTTATTGCCTACCCTTAACCACCTGGGGGCAGCCCATCAGGAAGTCCAGGATCCAGTTACAGAGGGAGGTGTTTAGTCCCAGTGTCCTTAGCTTAGTGATGATCTTTGAGGGCACTATGGTGTTGAAAGCTGAGCTGTAGTCAACGAACAGCATTCTCACATAGCTGTTCCTTTTGTCCAGGTGGGAAAGGGCAGTGTGAATTGCAATGGAGTTTGAGTCATCTGTGGATCTATTGGGGCGGTATGCGAATTGTAGTGGGTCTAGCGTTTCTGGGATGATGGTGTTGATGTGAGCCATGACCAGCCTTTCAAAGCACTTCATGGCTACAGACGTGAGTGCTACGGGGTGGTAGTCATTTAGGCAGGTTACCTTGGCGTTCTTGGGTTATGATTCATTACAGCTAAATAATGTAATATATTAAATTAATCATTTAGTTCCAAAATAACAAAGAAAACCACTTTAAAGTAAATTTTCTAAGCTTCTATATTGCAATAGTCTACACATCATAGAAATCCAATAAATTTGACACAGCATACTACTTTTCCCAGAGTACATTTCAACTCCCAGGGTGCAATGCTCCACCCAGGGCTGCGGCCATGGCAGCTTTTGTCAAGTTAACGTCAGATTTAACTATTCGTAGCAGGTTAGGAGAACTAACGCAGCAGGTTAGGAAAATTAGGTTAAGGTTAGGAATTGTACCTAAAATACAAAGAAATTCTACTTTTGACGTTAATTTGACAAAAGCTGGATCCCTTCTAGCCATGACCCAGGGCTGCTGGCTGGCTAGTGGTGACTGCTAGCAAGCCCAGACAAACGTGAAGTAGTTTAAATATATTGCTGTCACAGATGAATTACTTTTGGGTTGTAATCATACTATAATATTCACATGAATGTCATGCTGAATGTTCATGTCATTGTCACCAAAAAAGGAATTTGAATTTAGTTGGTAGTAGAATAATGTTACAATGCAAAAAGTCACGTGTAAAAAACAAATAAAAAATGTTTTGCAACTAAACCTCCCTTGCACTGCACTGCTTTATAACACATTTAGCATAGTTGTTTCGGTAAGCAAAATATTACCATAGTTTGCTTCTGGCGGCAGTCTTGTCAACCAGCTACGGACGTGGTATATTATGTTTTCTCTGGAAACACGCTGTGTGTTTTCGCTCTCCTCTCGCTTGCTTGTCAAAAATGGCTTGAGCGGTGTCAACTGCATGCGCAAGCAGCCTGGCTAGCTTACTACTGCTCCCTTAAGAAGATAAAGACAAATTACTCGACAAGACTCGATCCTCTCAATCCATGTATGACGTGAGACACATTTGACAGAAGTACCCGAAAGTAACAGAAATTCTAGTACCGAACAGTTTCTTGTACTAGTTTCGAAACAGTACAGACGTTTCGGTATACAGTGCAACACTAATCTGTAGAGTATTCACTTGGAAGACACCTTACTTACTCGCACTCTGGATTACAGTATGGTGCCAACGAGATTAGGGCTTACGCCTCCATTTTAAGAGGTACAGCAGTTAGTGTGGTTAAGTTTGGACATCATCCAACCTCAGCCATGACCCGCGAATCCTCCATCTGACCTCAATCAATGAAAACGTTTTGTTTTAATCAGTTTTATGCTCTGACAGTGTAGACTAAGGCGGGGTAGCTAGAGAAGTAGGCTAGTGTGGTTAAGTGATTTAAATGGTTACTTCACACGCACGGCTGGAATTAGGACAACAACAACAACCACACGCATAGGACGAAACTGCTTGACTACACACCGACTTGGTAACACTTCACTGAAAGCCCACCGGGCATAATGCACTCTGCAACAATTCGTATCATAAGAACACAACACCCTTAGAATGTCTTAGCGTGGTTCACGTAGAGCCGCAATAGCCCAAACGCTGCAGTGACTTCTAGAAGACTTCTATCTGAGAGCGCCCTTAGAAACAGAGCATAAAGACAAAGCAGCTGTGAGCTCTAAAGTAACATTGTGACAGAATACATCTCGGTAGTAATATGGAGAATGTTTCCACAGAGTGTAACTTCAAGGTAAAAGGACAAAATGAAAGGTATGTGAAAGACAGAAAGCCATCTCTTTCTAGGAGAATCAACTGAGCGAAGCACATAGAAAATCAGAAGCACATCGGGTTCTCCAGCTCGCTCACCTCTCAACGGCACCCTGGAGTCAGCTTCCGGAGACCTGAGAGAAGTAGGTGGAACAGGTCAGCCGTGCATCCCATGGACTCACTGCCGCTGCTGGGGCTCTACTCCCTCTCTGCTCATGGACTACAGAAACAAAACGGAAAGAAAAACGAAATTAGCAGAACTAGGGCTGTGGTAGTATTGACATTTTGTCAACCGGTGATTGTCAAGCAAATAACTGCCAAGCAAGTAACTGCCGGTCTCACGGTAATTGACCGTTAACTAACAAACAACATTTAGCATCTCCTGGCTTCCAAGCATTACCTACAAGCCACTGATGCAGACCTTTGTGAACATCTACATTTTTTAAAAAGTCTAATAAATCCATCACAATAAATCCATTATTTATTTTAGACAAGTCTAAAGAAAAATAATGAGGAAAATGTAGTCTGTTTCAGGAGAACAGAATAGCATACTCTGAGTTGTCTTGATGTTAGGCCATGATCTGGCTATGCCATATGGCTGTGGGCTACACTAGTTAATTTAGCAGGAAAGATTTGCTTAGAATTCTTTGGCATTATTTTATATTATTATATAGTATGAAGAATACAATTGAACATATCGGAATAAAATAAAATGGATTTGAAGGATTTGAGGGAGTGCGCACATGCAGCTCTTCTGTGTTGAGCAGTTAACAAAGAATCAGGTGTAACTTTAGTTGGCATACAAATGTTGGGCTATATGTTTTGATTTTTAATACATTCTAAGGCTGCATGATGAGACTCTAATGATGATTTGAAAAAAAAGTTGCATGAAAAGGCATGAGCTCTGCTTTGTTTTTTTGCGCAGGCTGTACACACTTCATCAGTCACTCATTCACAATTTGACAAGCACTTGATAATGCCTCAAATTTCCTAGTGGAAAATACACAATTCACAAGTGAGAGGCTAATATTGTCACCCATCAGACTATTCTTGATTTAATCTTGTCTTTGCATATACTAAATAATATATGTGTGAAATTTGTTTTGATTTAGAATGGACCATTATCATGCGAATGTCTCGAAACAGGGGCAGTGGGAATGTTTTTTGTCATCTATGCACTTAAATAGTGAATGGAGGACGCTATTCCTGTGGTTCATTTTCATACCAACCTGTTATAAAGAGAAGCAATGTGCTTAATATTAGGAAAGTTGAGAAATAAATATTGTAGACCTAGCCTATAGAAAGCTGATGGGATCTTCCTATTTTTAATAGGCCATCCCTGTTTTCTCATGCAATTGCATAGCCTATAGAAATGTTCTGCAACATGATGCTCTTATGAAGAGTTTGATTCGATTTTTGATAACATTTGCATTGATGTCAGAGCGATTGGCGGGACAGTGCTGAGTTCCAGTCAGTTAGCAAGTTTGTTGGCTACTAATGACCATCCGCAGCATCAGACCTTGTAGAAGCCTAATTACTGTAACTAAATGGTCAGGTGGAATTTGATTGCCATCATGACTCGTGACCACCGGTGTGGCGGTAATATGGTCACAGTAACAGCCCTAAGCACAACCCAGGAACACAGGACCTTAGCTACAACTACTACAGTGCCAACACTGAGCTGGAAAACCTGAAGGGTCATGAGTGTAGTAATGAGCGTGTAGAAATACTACCCTAGTATTGTAAATAGGAAGTAACCTTTCCAAGGAAAATCTGAGTCGTCATGTCAATACTTTAAGGTGGAACGCAGAGGGGAATTCCATGCAAACATAAGAGAACACTTGACGAACTGTGAATTTCCCTTATTTACGACAACGCTGAGTGAATACTTCACCGCTCCACTATGTTCATTAGTCCTCTCCAAAACACCTCTGTCCCCTCTTTTGTCTTCCTCTGAGAGCCAGAGTATGGGTGAAACTCAAGACTCAAGTCCGGCATACAGAGCTTCCAAGGGGAAATAAAGCCCTCTGGTAGCCATGGCAGCCTGGTTGTGAAGCGGATCAGACTACCAGCAGATCAAAGGAATTCATCCTAGCAGGCTCTTGGACTGGGTCGCTGTTCTAATACTTTGATAAAGAAATGGAGGAAGGAAGGATGTATTAAGGGGCAACACAGGACAAACTTGCAGTGCAAACTTATGCTGGAGAGAGCATTCATATATGAAAGTAGCCATGGCAGCCACAACACTCTGGCTGACTGTCTGTGCTAACCAGGGCTGGGCATAATTTTGAGGAATGTTCAGATATCGACATGCCTCTTTGGCATGTCAGCACCATTCATGGCATTTCTATTTGTGACGTTCAATACCTTGCACTCTCCTCAACGTGACCCAGGCCAGGATCAATTCCCCTGACCCCATTCTCCAGACCGAGTCACTCCCTTCTTTATTTTTCAATGTACATATGCTAATTGAGTCACACACACATTTGTAGGACTGAACCACTGTAACTCATTGCCTCCAGTGCCAGAAGTGGGTAGAAGATCTGTGGAAGATCTGTACTTAAGTAAAAGTACTGTTACTTAGATTGTAATTTACTCAAGTAAAAGTAAATGTAGCCCTCTTAAGAAACTACTTAAGAGTAAAAAAGTATCCGGTCAGAAAACTACATAAGTACTTGTTACAAATGTAGTTTAGTAAAAAAAATGGACACCTTATGGTAAATTGTGACAGCAAACAAAAATAACTTGCAGATTTCCCCCAGTACAGGTAGGCTGTACAGTTTTATTCAAAGTTGACTTAATATCTATCAATGTGCGCACTTTCATAAAAAAAAGGTAAACGGTAGGCTTGGGTAGTATACCGGGGTATTTGGAAATAGTCACTGGATAGTTTTCCAGTACTGTCAAAAACAATTTCTAAACTTGAATATATGTAGCTACTTTTGTATAAAAGAAACGTTTCATTTTTATCCAGAGTGACTTACAGTAGTGAGTGCATACATGTTTCATACTAAATACCTGCAGTCAATATGTGCAATGCGTTAGGAGATAAAGAAGATTGCATTCTTCATTTCACCCGTCACAATTTTTCATTTTGAAGCTTTCACCGGTAGTCCCCAGTCATGTGGTGTTTGTTTACAAGCGCACCAGAGCCTTGTGAGTCACTCACTGCTTTGCAGCCAGGTGATCTATTTACAGTACGGAATTCACGACTAAATGTTTTCCAGCTAGATATCTTATAACTATTAAGTTGACTGTCTAAAATGTGTTAAATGCTCTGCAGTTGTGCATTTTGTTTTCTAATTTAGTAGCTACTTATCTAAAGTGAAGCTTTGTTTGGTGACAGAAGAGAATCCTGGATCAAGAGCCTTGCTGTCTAATGTTTGTTTTGTGCTTGCAGCAAAAAAAATGTGGTTACTTTATGAGCTGGGATGTCTGTCCTCAAAATAGTTTAGGTCAGAGACTGTATAAAATATTCGCAATGCGCTCGTTAGCATTCTCAACGAGATTTTACATGTACTTGTTAGCATTGCTAACCATCGGATTACAGAGGCTGTGTAGTTTGAAAATAGCGCCCCCTGTGTCCAGTGCCGGTATTACCGGAAATCTCGATATGGCACAAAGCTGCTATGAAGGTATTGTATGGCATTCTGGATACCGGCCATGCCTAGTAAAACGGTCCGAGACACTGGCATAATTTCTCAATTTCAATAGCATTAATAAAAATGTATTTTACAATATAATTTCAAGTACAATGTGATGGTGAATGCGTACTAGAAAGATTTACACCAAGTGTGATGTCAAACAATCAATATCGAAATTTCACTATGAATCATGTTACTAGTATGCAAATCAGACAGATTTCAGCATGGCATTAAATATCAAGGTAGGTATTCAGGTAAGAATCATGTAAGTAATAAATAATCAAAATGCAGATTTCAATTGCAATAGTCAACTCAATCATATTTTTCCTACCAAGCTAGGATTTACCCTTCATCCTCCTTCTCTTCCAATTTGAAAGTTATTTTATTTTCTTGGCTAGCCCATTCTCCTTCCCCTCAGTTGTGTTGCTAGACGTTGTAAATAAAATGAAAAACACACCAACAAAAAAAACTAGAGTAGCTTACTGAGATGTTTCACTGCATGACAGATGTGCCTTGTCATTAGAACAGAATGACATTTAGACATAAACACACAGTGACAGAGAACAATGAATACCGAACACGCCACGGAGAGAAACTATGATGTGGGTAATCGTGAGCTTCTATGCTGGTCTGACTGGTTGATCTAGCTGACATTAGTTAGCTAGCTACATGGTTGGCACTAGCTTAGCCAGCTTATCTAGTGGCCATCTAATGTTATCACTAACTAGCTATTTACAGTGCATTCGGAATGTATTCAGACCTCTTGACTTTTTCCACATTTTGTTACGTTATTAAAAAACAACACCCCATAATGACGAAGATTTTTTTTTCAATAGTACATTTACATAAGTATTCATACCCTTTACTCAGTACTTTGTTGAAGCACTTTTGGCAGCGATTACAGCCTCGATTCTTCTTGGGTACGACGTTACATGCTTGGCACACCTGTATTTGGGGAGTTTCTACCATTCTTCTCTGCAGATCCTCTCAAGCTCCGTCAGGTTGGATGGGGAGCGTCGCTGCACAGCTATTTTCAGGTCTCTCCAGAGATGTTCGATTGGGTTCAAGTCCGGGCTCTGGCTTGGCCACTCAAGGACATTCAGAGATTTGTCCCAAAGCCACTCCTGCGTTGTCTTTGCTCTTTACCCTGTTGGAAAGTGAACCTTCGCCCCAGTCTGAGGTCCTGAGCGCTCTGAAGCAGATTTTCATCAAGGACCTCTGTACTTTGCTCTGTTCATCTTTCCCTCGATCCTGACTAGTCTCCCAGTCCCTGCCCTTGAAAAATATTCCCACAGTATGATGCTGCCGCCACCATGCTTCACCGTATGGATGGTGCCAGGTTTCCTCCCGACATGAGGCTTGGCATTCAGGCCAAATCTTGGTTTCATCACATCAGAGAATCTTGTTTCTCATGGTCTGAGAGTCCTTTAGGTGCCTTTTGGCAAATTACTAAAGGGCTGTCATGTGCTTTTTACTGAGGAGTGGTTTCCGTCTGGCCACTCTACCATAAAGGCCTGATTGGTGGAGTGCTGCAGAGATGGTTGTCCCTCCGGAAGGTTATCCTATCTCCACAGAGGAGCTATGTCAGAGTGACCTTCGGTTCCCGATTGCTCAGTTTGGCTGGGTGGCCAGCTCTAGAAAGAGTCTTGGTGGTTCCAAACTTTTTCCATTTAAGAATGATGGAGAACACTGTGTTCTTGGCGACCTTCAATGCTGCAGAACATTTTTGGTACCCTTCCCCAGATCTGTATCTCGACACAATCCTGTCTTGGAGCTCTACGGACAATTCCTTCGACCTCATGACTTGGTTTTTGCTCTGACATGCTCTGTCAATTGTCGGACCTTCTATAGACAGGTGTGTGCCTTTCCAAATCATGTCCAATCAATGGAATTTACCACCGGTGGACTCCAATCAAATTGTAGAAACATCAAGGATGATCAATGGAAACAAGATGCGCCTGAGCTCAACCAAAGGGAATACTTATATAAATAAGGCATTTCTGTTTTACATTTTTAATACATTTGCAAAAATGTCTAAAAGCCTGTTTTCAATTTGTCATTATGGGGTATTGTGTGTAGATTGATGAAGAAAACAATTAATTTGATCTATTTTAGAACAAGGCTGTAACGTAACAAAAGAAAAGGGGTCTGAATACTTTCCGAATGCACTGTATTGCCATACACATCTGAATAATCTGTTCACTCTTTCTGCCAATGACAAGGTGGCTAGTTAACTTAGCCAACAAGCAGAGATCATTGTGGGAGTTAAAAACAGGAGATAACCCAGAATCTGACAATGGGTTAACCGAAGCAAACTAGCTAGCTAATTAGCTACCTAGCCATTTCATTTGCACTCACCCTCAAAACACAATTTCAACCGCAGAATTTTATCCAATAAATATTTATCTTACTCCAGAAATATATAATATTACAACAGCAGAAGGTAATTAAAAGTGCAATTTACTTCTGATCGCGCTAAGAACCCACAAACAAAAATCTCCTTAGCAGTGAAGACGAGTGCTTCACTTCATGAGCTGTGGTGGAAATACAGGGTTTGAAGAGCCGTTTTGCCTGCCCCCTGTTCTATTAATAAACTTTTGTTACTTCGACACTGTCTGCATCTGGGTCTTCCCTAAACCCAGAGGACAAGCTGGCCGACGACCCAATGAGTGTGCAGAACGCCTTCCGGAACCAGGACGAGAACTGAGGACCCCGGTTGGAGACCATGTCCACTGGGAGTCCATGGATCCGGAAGATGTGCTGCACCATGAGCTGGGCCGTCTCTTTTGCAAAGGGTAGCTTGGGGAGAGGAATGAAGTGGGTGGCTTTGGAAAATCGGTCCACTACTGTCAGGATGGCAGTGTTGCCATTAGTCCAGGGATATGCGAGACCAGGGACGGTGAGGGAGAGGCAGAGGTTGAAGGAGACCAGCCGGAGCTTGCAGAGGAGTCTTGTTCTGCACACAGATTGTGTATGCGACGACGAATGCGGAGACGTCAGGAACCATGGTAGGCCACCAAAAGCGTTGTCGCACAAAGGCCAGAGTCCAACGGGAGCCCGGGTGGCAGGCATGCCTGGAGGAGTGGGCCCACTCCAGGACCGAGGAGCGGACCGTGTCAGGAACAAACATCTGCCCCCCCAAGATATTCCAGGTTCTTGTGGTCGGTCCACACAATGAACAGATGTTCCGCCCCCCCTCCAGGCAGTGCATCCATCCCTCCAACGCCATCTTCACCGCGAGAAGATCACGAAGACGTCCTGGGGCAGGCTGCGCTGACTTCAGGCAATGAGCATGGCAGAATGGGATCCAGCCCATGATGGCGCCAACAGACCAGTCAATAAGGGGATTGTGTCGCTGGAGCCAAGAGAATCCCAATACCACGGAAACCTTAGAAAACTTAAGGAATTGGATTGTCTCGCTGTGGTTCCCTGACGCACGTAGGTTGATGGGGGTGGTATTGTGGGTGACGCAGTCTACAGAGCGCCAGTCCAGTGCTCTAACGTCCATGGGAATGGAGAAGGGCTGAGTAGGAATGCCCAGCTCAGACGCCAGGGTAGCTTCCATAAAGAGCTCATCGGCCCCAGAATCGATGAGTACCCAGAGAGATTTCGACTTGTTCCCCCACAGCAAGATGGCATGAAAAGGGGTGTGAGTAAAGGGAGAGGAAAAGTTCTCTGTATGGCCCACCAGAGTACTCGCTCCTACCGGTGAGCTTGGTCTTTTAGTGGACAGGTTGCCACAAAATGACCAGCAGTCCCGCAATACAGGCAACTCTTCATGTGAAGCCTGTATAGCCATTCGGCTGGGGACAGCCTAGCTCTGCCTAGTTGCATCGGCTCAGGAAGAGATGAATTGGCAGACTTTGAAGACTCTCGGGAGAACTTGGGTAGCCTCGGGTTTTCTTGGCAACGGAGCCGTCTGGGACTTCAGGGATGTCTCGGAGGCGAGGTGAAAGCCTTGGGCAGGCGAGTGAAATTTAACCTCTCCTTCCTTCACTCTCGTAGTCACCCATCGATCCGAATGGTCAAGGCAAAGAGCGAGTCAAGACCCGTCGGTAGTTCCCAGGCTGCAAGCTTGTCCTTCACGTCCTCCGATACTCCGTGCAGGAACATGTTGAACAATGCTTCCGGGTTCCAGGCACTCTCATCCGCCAACGTACGAAAATCCACTGCGTAGTCTGCCACATTATGGGGGTCTTGACGTAGCTGGAGCAGCCTCTCTCTCAGACAACGGAGAATCAAACTTATTCCACAAACTCCTCCAGACTGAGGCAGACAACGTACTGTTGCTCCACACCGCCGTGGCCCAGGCGAGTGCCCTCCCGGACATCAGCGTTATGATGTACGCTATCCTGGAGGGGTCCGAGGGGAACGAAGAAGGCTGCAGCTCGAAAATGAGGGAGCACTGGGAGAGAAAAGCCTGGCAGGTTCCGGAATCTCCAGTGTAGCACTCTGGGGTAGGCTGGGAGATTACGGGTGTGATCTGCTGCCCAGTGGGGAATCCGCGGAATTGCTCCAGCAAAGTATCGAATGCCTGGTCATGGCATTCTGCCAGGGTATGGAGTCCCTCTATAAGACATTGAATTAACTCCTTGTGTCTTCCAATTGTGGCTCCTTGCAGGGAGACAACATTGTGGAGCTGGTCTGAGTCTGTTGGGTCAGTCAGGGCCAGTTCGTACTATCACCTTTTAGGAAAGACCCAGATGCAGACAGTGTCGAAGCAACACAAGTTTATTACTAGAACAGGGGGCAGGCAAAACGACAGGTCAAGGCCAGGCAGAGGTCAATAATCCAGTGTGGTCTGACTAGGTACAAAACGGCAGGCAGGGTCAGGGCAAGCAGAATGGTCAAAACCGTGAAAACAGGAAATAGAAACAGTCGCAAGGGGAAAAACGCTGGTAGGCTTGACGAACAAAACGAACTGGCAACAGACAAACAGAGATCACAGGTATAATACACTGGGGATAATGGGAAAGATGGGCGACACCTGGAGCGGGCCGGAGACATTGCAGAAAGACAGGTGAAACAGATCAGGGTGTAACTGGTCAAGAGGTTGTGAAACGTTCTTACAGACTTAAAGTGGAACCTATAGTATCGATTCATGTAAAAAAAGAAATCACAACATTTAGAGTGACAAGGTTTTCATCTGACAGTGACGATATAATAATGTAAATCCATGTAACTGAAGTGATTTGGCAAAATGTAACGGGAGTCAAAATACTTGAGTACAAGTACAGCCCACAAATAGCAACTAGAAAAGTATCAGTTCCTCCAAAAATGTACTCACGCTACTACCCACCTCTGTCCAGTGCACTCGTGTCAAATTTCCACTGACCAAATGGCTCATATTCACACAAACACCATAGACATCGTTAATCCCATGGGGTCAGTTAGTGCCTAAAAAGGCTCGATAACAATGGTAGTTCCTCAAATGATCTTTGTACTTAATTTCAGGGGAACGTTGAAAAATTGTGGTGAATCTGAAGTTGAAATAACATAAGTAGATAACTGGTTAAAGGCCCAATGCACTGCAGCCATTTTGATCTCAATATCAAACCATTTTTGGGTAACAATGAAGTACCTTACTGTAGTAGTTTTCCATTAAAATGGTAAAAAGAAAAATAGCTTTTTAGCCAAAAACTATTTCTCAAGCAAGAATTGTGCTAGTACTATCTGGGAATGGTATGGGTGGGAGGGATATGTCATATGAAAGAAAATCTGTCATTGGTAGAGAGGTTTGGAACTCGCTTTGTTATTGGTCTATATGAACTTTTATTACCTGGGTGGTTCAAGCCCTGAATGCTGATTGGCTGACAGCCGTGGTATATCAGACCATATACCACAGGTAAGACACAACATTTCTTGTTACTGCTCTAATTATGTTGGTAACCAGTTTATAATAGCAATAAGGCACCTCTGGGGTTTGTGGTATATGGCCAATATACCACAGCTAAGGGCTGTATCCAGGACATATACCACACCCCCTTGTGCCTTATTGCTTAAATACCGCCTGGTGATGTCACCAGGCAAAGACAAAACTCCACCAATGCAGAACCTGCTGATTAGAAGGTACTGTGTAAATTGTATTTTCAACTAGCACCTATCAGGAAATAACACTGATCAAATGTATTCACACTTTTACAGTGTTAGCTAGTTTCATCTGTTGTACAATATGTTATAAAGCACATGAAAAACTGAATTTTGACTGCAATGGGCCTTTAATATATATCCTGGATATATGCAGAATCAGAGATGTTCGCTAAGCTCTCGATTCTTCAATTACAAGCAGAGGAATATTGGAATATGCTTTGAGGCCTATTTAAATGTTTTCCTTCAGCCAGGCAGAGAAAATATGTTGGTAACAGATGGAAGTGCTAAGAGGACTGTGGCTTCCCACACATAATGCAGCTCAATCCAATCCAGGCTTTAAACTGGCGTCATAAACATCACTGTGGCAATATAATGCCCATGTTGGATAACACCCTTGGTATGCAGTGTTTGCTAGAGAGGTGCTTCCAAGACATATCAGATGATATGACAACATCATAGTAACTCCTGGAGGTTGATTGTTGTCCCACACACAGCCCACTAGCTGCTTGGCTGTGACAGCCCTCTCTTACCTCCTACTCTGGATCGATTGGCAGCAGTAATCCACGCGATTGCCCCACCAGCTGCCAAAGAGAGTGGGATTAAACGCCATGCAGAGAGAGAAAGCGAGATAATTCTCAGATTACCATTTCATTATTCATCTGCCGAACTAGACCCTTCATAGACAGCAATGGATAACTCCAACCGCTGACCCATTACTATCGACAGGCCTTTATAGCAGGCTACCTTGGAGTTGAAGAGGCGGGCTCGTGAACCAGTTCGAATCCCAGATCTGACAGCAGTGTAGGATAGGGAAGTGATAGAGATCTCCAGCTATTTGATATCTCTTATCTGTTATAATCTCTTATTAGAGGGGAGAGGTTTACAGGCTCATATCCGAGGGTAGGCTTGGATATCTAACCTGTATATTGATTGATTTAGTCACATACTAAGGGTGTTTGCAAGGACTTTTGAACCTACCCTAAAAAGGGAAGTATTAGGTTAATTCTCTGCTTTGCAAACTCATTGGCTGTGCATACGGCACTCAATTGTGCCTTCAGTGTGAATCTGTTTCCACAAATAATCTCTGTTCTCTTTTTCCCCTTTCTCTCTTCATCTCATTCTCTCTCACCATCGCTCTTTTTCCACCCCCTGTCGGCTGCCTCGGTACAAAGCATGCATAAAACATAACTTGCAGCTTCAGTTTCAGACAGAAATGAGAAGGCGATTTGAGTCACCCAACTAGGGAAGGAAATCCCAGAGGAGAGAGAACAGGGAGTAGGACAAAACCTTGGCTGAGCCATAAAATGTGCATATCACCTGATTATATTTACAACCAGTAACTGATAAGATATTGAGGATGTGATGTACAGCGAAAGAAAAAAAAGAGAAGTGTACAACTTTACCATTTCTAGTTCTTATCAGGCAGGGGGTTCAGGCCACAAACATCGGTGTTAAAATGACATTTTCTTTCAATTAAGTCTGATTCAAAGTTCGATTCAGACTCCCCACAAGGGTTTGTTATTGCACAGCCGCGTGCCAAGGAGTTGGTTGGCTATACAGCACAAACAGATCTGGGATCGGGCTAAAGGCTTCAGACAAGCAGTGATGGGACCACACCCTAGGTGGAATTAAGGAAATGGTCACAGAGGTGGAGTAAGGAAGTGATGAAACAACAGTTGGTCCATGATTGTAATGTAAACATTCGAGGTAACCACCAATCTAGGATCAGGTTACCTCGTCCAAAATTCTACACCTTACATATTAGGAGGATTTTATTAAATCTGACCATGGACCGGCAGTTAGGGACAATTTCTACCAGCTCCAATACCACCAGTTCAAACTAGGTGCCACTGTCAAGGTTGTGTGAGCAAGGCTGAACTGTCAGAATGTGTAAATGTGTCATTCTGTCCAAGAGATAGCATTTGTTTATGGAAGGAATGGCACAGAATTTATACAGGCATCTGCCCAGGAGAACACTAGTATGCTTATCCATGAAGGAAAAGAGCAAAGTCTATACAAGAAGGAACATATTTTGCACCATGATGTCAAAATATTTTTTTCTATGAGTTTACTCCTCATTGCTACCAAAACCTCAGTAATTTCCCCTGTCCTGAAAACACACAGACGAAGAGGAAAATGCCATTCCAAATTATAATGTACAGTAGAGTGGCTGGAGGGTACGGAGGAAATATCAGACACAAGGACTGTGTTCGGAACTGCATAGATACTTCCATAGACATTCAAATGTACTCAAATGAACATAGGCTTTAGCTAGTCCACTACGTTACCCTTTAATGGAATATGAGACCACTGCACATTATGAATCAAGGGGCATGTGGAGTCAAGTGTACGACTCCCCTCCTTGGTGAATGAAAAGAACAGAGATTAGAGGGAGGTAGTCAGTAACTAAAGCCCACTGTAGGTCTCCACCCCACCCCGATACAGTGGGCTACGGAAGCTGTGTGTGTGTGTGTGTGTGTGTGTGTGTGTGTGTGTGTGTGTGTGTGTGTGTGTGTGTGTGTGTGTGTGTGTGGCAGCAGTAGAGGCAGACCACCTCTCCAGATAAATTACTTCAGACCCAGTTCCCCTCAGCTTAAGCCGTTATGAAACGGTACGACACGTCTGCCCCCCACGTAGTCCTCCACTCTGCTCCAACAGCCCCCCCCCCCCCTCCCCGTACATCACCCTCTGCCTCCCACAACACGTCCTGCTTCAATTCGCCTATCGCACCCAATCACTCAAACAGCTTCTTCCTACAGGACGACTACTATTCTGTTCTGCTTATCAAAGGGTCACCTACACCTGACCAGTGTCTGCTTTTCATTGTGTGTGTGTGTGTGCCTGCGCGTGTGCCTTTCTATCTTAGTGGGAGGCTAATCAGGCAAGAGCAATGAGAAAGTGTATTTAAAAATAACCAAACAAACAACCTCGGGGAAGGGTCGTCCCAGTTCCATAAGCCTGGCTAATACCTTGACGGCACTGCAGGAAACTTTAGGAAGGTGAAAGTGAAAAGCAGCCAGAGTATCCGAGGGCCGTCCCACACCAGCTGTGAATGTTATCATCACACAAACTACCGCGGCCAATCACAAAGCACTCAGGAAGGCTATTGCGTTTTAACCATGTCATTTTTCAACCTCTACAATTTGTGTCCAGAGTATTTTTATTAATCTGAATTTGACAGTAACCAGAACAGACACAAGGCTAACCTATAAACATTCCTTGATTGAAATCTGCATACCTCATTACTTTGATTATATAAGAAGAAAGGCCCATACCCAAAGACCGGGTGCTAGTCTGTCTAACTGTCCCCAACGAACAGCCCTGGGTGCTAGCCTAGAGCCGGGACGATAAACTGAAAAATATCGACACCGACCACTTTATCGCAGGCATTTTGCAGACATCGTTCAATACGATAAGTAGCCTATACTATAGAACTGTGAATTTTGAAATGAAATAAGTTTGCTAATATGGGTAACTGTTAATGGGACAATTGATGGATATAACCATCAAACTAGTATTTGATGGAAAAGGATAGTTTAAAGAATCACAATTCATCACAATATGGATTTTTGTCCATATCGCCCAGCTCTATCCTAGCCCCCTAGTCAATGTCATTCTGTAGTTCCTTCTGTAATAACACAGCCCTATCCGCAAAACAGTACCGTAATGAACCATCACAAAAATTTTATTTTACTGACATTCAATCACCAAAGATCATGAGTCTTGTGACTGACAGTCGTGCAAAAATTAGGGCTGGGAATTTCCAGGGACCTCACAATAAGATATCACGATACTTAGGTGCCGATGTGATTCTCACGATTCTATATGTAGGTTATTGCAATTTGATACTGTGATTTTATTGAGATTTGATGCGCCATACATATTGTTCACTGTACACCGAGTCCCGCTCAGCCCAGTCAAAACTGTTCGCTGCTCTGGCACCCCAATGGTGGAACAAACTCCCTCACGACGCCAGGTCAGCGGAGTCAATCACCACCTTCCGGAGACACCTGAAACCCCACCTCTTTAAGGAATACCTAGGATAGGATAAAGTAATCCTTCTAACCCCCCCCCCCCCCCCCCCCCCCCACTATTGCACTATTGTAAAGTGGTTGTTCCACTGGATATCATAAGGTGAATGCCCCAATTTGTAAGTCGCTCTGGATAAGAGTGTCTGCTAAATGACTTAAATGTAAATGTAAATGAGTATACAAAACATTAAGAACTTAATATTGAGTTGCACTCCCTTTTGCCCTCAGAGCCTCAATTCGTCGGGGCATGGACTCTACAAGGTGTCAAAAGCATTCTACAGGGATGCTGGCCCATGTTGACTCCAATGCTTACCACAGCTGTGTCAAGTTGGCTGGATGTCCTTTGGGTGGTGGACCATTCTTGATACACACGGGAATCTGTTGAGCGTGAAAAACCCAGCAGCGTTGCAGTTCTTGACACAAACTTAAATCTTGTGTCTTGTCCATTCACCCTCTGAATGGCACACATACACAATCCATGTCTCAATTGTCTCACTGCTTAAAAATCCTTCTTTTAATCTGTCTCCTCCCCTTCATCTACACTGATTGAAGTGGATTTAACAAGTGACATCAATAAGGGAACAATGCTTTCACCTGGTCAGTCTTTGTCAAGGAAAGAGCAGGTGTCCTTAATCTTTTGTACACTCAGTGTATGTCTGCTGCAAAGAGACAAGAAAGAGCATGAAACATTTTTGCTTTGATCAGTCATGGAAATAAAAGTGCTGAACACATGTTGGCTCACTATTTAAAAATAAGATGGACAACATGCCATAAAATGAAAAATACAAGAGTTTTGGCACAGGTACAACCGACAAGAGCTAGCTAATGCTACATAGGGGGAAAACGTAATATTGTGATATGTAAAAGAAAGAAAGAGAGCTTTGGAGCAAGATAAAGAGGTTAATGTAGTTAGTGGTGGACTACTGACTGAATACGGTCGGGAGATATCAGGGTTTGTACTCCGGCTGTCTGTCTACGACACTCAAGGAGATGACTGAGAACCAAAGGTTGAGAGAGCTCCTTACAACACGAGGCAGAGACTCCATTTATGATCCGGCTCGAAGGACTAGTTCATTGGGATACACTATACAACCCAGACATTTTTTTGTTGCAAGGCCCTTCGTTTATCCTAACCACATCGTAACCTGCCCAGGAAAACCTCCTGCCTCTGAAGATGAGACAAGACGTACAGTATTGAGCCTTCAATTAAAATAATCTCCAGCTTATCTGGATTTTATACCAACATTTTGGCTCAGAAGACCTTCAACCTTTCCCAGGGACTGAGAACTGGTGGGTTCCCCCTGTCCCTTTGACTGTCCCCTGTCCGTCTATGCTGTTCAGACACCTGTGTGGCCCAGCTGTTCACTGAGCTTAGTGCTGAGAACATCACTAAAGCCTGGGGCTAAGACAGTGGCCCTGATCTGTGGTCTATCGTCGAGCATCGGAAAGGATCCATTCTAAAAAAGGTAGGTGGTACTGTTGACAGATCTTTTACAAACACAGACCGATAGAAGTAGATAGGTGGTAGGCACACACTCGCACATGCACACACACAATAGACCTGAAGATCTCAACAGTATGTTGAGACAGAAGCGAGCCACTAGCAGAACCTTTTATTAGCCTTCAGGTTAGGGGCCGAGCCTCCCCGAAGTTCTGATCTCGTCAATCTGATAAAGTCGTCAGTGCTTAGCTCAGCCCTCCCTCTACTCGTAAACGATTGAGTCATTTCATAGACTTCTCCCAACCCAAATATACAAAGAACAAGACTTTTCCACTCATGGCGTTGTTGCTTTAAACTGTTTAACATACTGTGGTGAAGTGAGTGGGAAGGAGACTATGCAACAGGAGGTCGATTCAGCAACGGGAGAGAAACATAAGACAACCCACAGTTCCTGAAGACATGGGGGAAAAAGTACCTGTCTAAGCACATTACAAGATGCGCCATTTGAAATGAACTACAGTGAACATAGAAATACAATGGCACTTTACCTTCCCTGTTATACAAACAAACATCCCCTATACTACTGGTATTCTTATCTAGAGGGACTTGACCTTCAGTTTCAATATCTTTCAAGGGAAACAACAATGTATCCCTTACACAAGCAGTTCATCCACTGAACAGGGAAGGGGGCACGGCCCTGGTTAAAATAAACAACACAAACCCTCTTCCTCATATTCCCCAAGCACCTTCTGTCCCACAAGGGGAATTCCTCCATGACACAGCGAAATGCTCACAGACAAACACTACGTTGAATTATTGACAAAGCCCTCTACCTCACCCTTTTTCACTACTTGAAGTGCTGGTCCCTATTCCAAGCAAGTCAAATGCTACATACAGTGCAGTATAACAGGTTACAAAAATGAACTTGATCATTGAACAGATGAAAATTGACAGTATTTCTTTCAGATCCGGTCTTAAATTCCCTTTGGTCCTCGAGCCCAGATTAGGTATTACATTTTTCGCTTCATTAAAGAGATGCAGCCTCTTTTGCGTGATGATTGCCTCAGAGAAGCACATCTAAAGCCTGCTCTCTGCTGCCTTATGTATAACAAATACTGATACTGCACATCCATGAAAATGCACCAACAGCAGTAAATTGTTGTGCTGAGCAATAAAATGCAAGAGTGAGAAGGGAGGTGCTGGAAGGACACTATCAGCAGCATACCACCCTGCATCCCACTGCTGGCTTGCCTCTGAAGCTAAGCAGGGTTGGTCGTGGTCGGTCCCTGGATGGAAGACCAGATTCTGCTGAAAGTGGTGTTGGAGGGCCGGTAGGAGGCACTCTTTCCTCCGGTCTAAAAAATAAAAGATCCCAGGGCAGTGATCTGGGGACATTGCCCAATGTAGGGTGCCATCTATTGGATGGGAAGTGAAACGGGTGTCCTGACTCTCTGTGGTCACTAAAGATCACATGGTGCTTATTGTAGGGGAGTTAACCCCGGTGTCCTGGCTAAATTCCCAATCTGGCACTCATACCACCTGATCATCCCCAGCTTCCAATTGGCTCATTCATCCCCTGTAACTACTCCCCAGGTTGTTGCTGTAAATGAGAATGTGTTCTTGGTCAAATATTTTAAACAAGGCCAGTGTCTCTCACTGTAGCAAAGGGAACAATTTCAGATGAATCATTGCATGTCCCAAAGGTTGTATGTAGGAACTTGACACCTAAAGCCTCCCGAGGCTGAGATTGCAGTCCTGGTAAAGACCTGGAGGAGGCACTGTATCTGCCTACGATGTCTCTAAAGAAGTCTGCTATGCAAATAACCCGTGGCTCTGCAACTGTTTGCGTCCCCATTCTGTTTGCTAAAGTAAGCACTTGACTTGAATTCAAATGTTAACAACATACAGTGCCATCAGAAAGTATTCACACCCCTTGACTTTTTCCACATTTTGTTGTGTTACAAAGTGGGATTAAAATGGATTTGTCATTTGTTGTCAACGATCTACATAAAATACTCTAATGCAAAGTGGAAGATTTGTATTATTTGTTATTGTATTAAATGGAAAATAAAACACTAATATATATTTTGATGAGATAAGTATTAAACCCCCTGAGTCAATACATGTTAGAATCACCTTTGGCAAACCTTCATCTTACCATCCAAATGCATAGTATGCAGCTGCCAATACATTTGTATTGTGCAATATTTGCCCATTATTCTTTTTTAAATTCTTCAAGCTCTGTAGTATTGGTTGTTGTTCATTGCTAGACAGCCATTTTCAAGTCTTGCCCTAGATTTTCAAGCCAATTTTAGTCAAAACTGTAACTAGGCCATTTAGGAACATTCAATGTTGTCTTGTAAGTAACGTTTGAGCATTTTTTGGCCTTGAGGTTTAGGTTATTGTCTGTTGGAAAGTCTATTGGAAAGCAGACTGAACCAGGTTTTCCTCTAATACAATGCCTGTGCTTAGTTGTATTCCTTTTCATCCTAAAAATCTCCCAAGTTCTTGCCGATGACAAGCATACTCATAACATGATGCAGCCACCACCATGCTTGAAAATATTAAGAGTGGTTCTCAGTGATGTGTTGGATTTTCCCCAAACATAATGATTTGTATTGAGGACAAAATGTTCCTTTCTTTGCAGTATTACTTTAGTGCCTTATTGCAAACAGGATGTATGTTTTAGAATATTTTTTATTCTGTACAGCCTTCCTTCTTTACCCTCTGTCATTTAGGTTAGCATTGTGGAGTAACTACAATGTTGTTGATCCATCCTCAGTTCTGCCATCACAGCCATTTAACTCTGTAACTGGTTTAAAAATCATAATTGGCCTCATGGTGAAATCCCTGAGCGGTTTCCTTCCTCTCTGTCAACTGAGTTAGGAAGGACGCCTGTATCTTTGTAGTGACTGGGTGTATTGATACACCATCCAAAGTCTAATAACTCAGCTTTTATTTAACTTTTTTTTTTTTTTCATCTACCAATTGGTGCCCTTCTTTACGAGGCATTGGACAGATATGGGGTAGTCATTAAAAAAAATAATGTTAAACACCCTTATTGCACACAAAGTTAGTCCATGCAACTTATTATCTGACTTGTTCAACAAATGTTTACTCCTGAAGTTATTTTGGCTTGCTATAAAGGGGTTAAATACTTACTGACTAAAAATATGATCTAAAAATAGAATTCCACTTTGACATTACGGGATATTGTGTGTAGATCAGTGACAACATTTTAATGTAATCTATGCATACTTTCTTTACGAAACACCATTTTCCACCATCATACTAGAGTCGCTAAATGCTAATCCGGAATGGTGTGTTGCAGCAGTCTGTTTTTACACCCCTAACCTACCGCTGCACAGCAGGCCTAAAATAAAACGGAACCCCCGGTCTGTGAGTTTCAACCTGATTGGCTGAACGCAATACACACGGTTTGGGATTAGCGTTTAGCCATTCTAGCATGGTGGTGGAAAATTGTGTTTCATAAGGAAAGTATGCATATATTCCCAGTCTTTTTCAACTTTCTTGCCCTTTAAATAAAGTTATGGAGGAAATCAAAGCCTATGCAGGCTGAATAGAGAATGTTTAGCTAACGGTCCACAAATGTATTGCCGGCTGCATACAATGCGTTGGGACGGTAAAATGAAAACGACTCATTGCCATTATGCATTCCTGTCCTGAGCCAGTTATTGACAACTTACTCTGTCTTTATCCTGATAGGCCAATAATACAAAGGTCAGTTACATATGCCATGACATGCCTGACAGTATAAAGATGTTTATCAGAGAAGTTTAGTTATTTTTTTAAAGAAGTCATGTAGAAATTGACAGTTGTCACAGAAAGTATGACAGCCTACACCTGTGTCAAAAGGCTACACTGCCTTCTTTCAACATTTCTACTATTCCCATATGGGACGCTCAGTCTCTTGTGAACAAAAAACTATTATAAATGTACATTTAAACAACATATTATAATAAACACAGGTTGCAACGTTGTATAAGTTAAAGATGCCCTTTTCAGAAATCGTTGCACCATTTCCTGATTGCAAAAATGTTAATAGGTTTGCCTAATTTCAGTTTATGTGACCAAACAAGCAATTATAGTGCAGAGAATCACTGTACCATCTACACCACTGTGAAATATATTTTCTATAATCAAAAATATTGTATTTTCAGCTGTTTGGAGCTGTGGTACAAAAACCGAAAGAAAGCAAAAACGTATCTTAAAAACATGAAGCATAGAAATAGCGCACATAGAACACATCTAGACTTCTTAGACTTGCTTTCAATGAGAATGACAGATCAATATATCACGTTTATGTGAATTGTCAGGTCGCCCAAAAAGTTACATATTGCAGCATTAAAAAAAACTTACCATGAAAAGCCTCGCTGCATAAGTTCTGGATGAGGTTGACCGTTTGGTAAATTCTTTATCAAATAACTGTTTTACGTGGGTGTTCTGTCTTGTACTGTTCTTATAATCTATCGTTTGTAGCTGGAAAAGTTTTTTCGTGCGTAACATTTCCGTCTCTTCCTCTTTGTAACAAACGCGATGTCGCGTGTTGTTGATGTGAGCGCTCGATCACACTGTTCCGACTGCTGAATTTGTGCTGAAAGCTTGTAGAAAAATGCCCGTTGAGTCTGTCTTACTGAGCCCAGCCCCCAATAGCTTCACCACCACTGGCTCAAGTAATGTGATGACCAATGAGTTGAAGAATGGGTCTCTTGCCTTGTCTATGACCGCTGTTTTTGTGATGCTGAATGTGCAGTGAAACACAGACAAGTGGAACTGATGATTTCCTGACAATAACAGCTCCTCACAACCACCAATAGTGACCTTCAATGTAAGATTTTACACACATAGCATGTCACTCTGACTGTCATAAGTAAATGAACAGGTTACTTCATTATAAAATTGTTTGTCCTGAAGAGAAGTAACACAGTTTCCCTACCTTTTCTAGCGCAACAGCTTCCCCTCTATTCTAAATATGTAAAACCAGGTCGTACCTGACTCGCCTCTATCGTCATAGACCAGCTTTTACTCACTGAAATGAAACAAGCCCACATATATACTGTAAAATACGGTGGTCGAATGTTCTTTTTCTTCAACATACTAAAGTTTCTATTGTTGAACTCAGCATGACCCGTTACCGGGTCCAAATTACATTATCCTGAGACACTGCCTAGTGACAATGCTCCTTACACACACACACACACAACTGTGCACACACTTTATGAGCATGCCAGATTTTTCAAGCTTGCTTTTATTTGAACAGAGTTGAAAACCATTCTCACAGTAATTGGATTCACCAATAGGCTGCTTTGTGCCCTGGGGTAGGGTTCCAGGCAGCAATACAGATCATTCTAAATAAATCAGCCATACAAGGAATGAGGGGAAATTCAACCATAGGCCTACTTATTTGACCACAGGACAATTTGAGGAGCCTTTTTGTTACATTCATTGATAATTGTGTAAATTGGATGCAAGTGTATTAACAACGAGGCTCTGCAAACCACGGAATGTTCTCTCTCTCTCTCTCTTGCAGTATGAGCAATGGGACTTTTTGTGTTTTTGTCTTTCCACTGCTCTCACTTTCCTTTAGCCAGGGGTGCATGCTCAAGATGTTTATCATTTCAAGACAGCTTGCTTAGCTGTAATTTGAGTGATAATGGTTTCCACTGTATCCAGTGTTTTTTTTTCCAACTTGCAGAATGGAAATAATCATCCAAAAGTAATTGGCCAATGAACATAACTAATTTAACTCAAAACGGTCACTCAGTGGCAACGCAATGCACACAGACTAGGTCATTTGAGAATATATTTCCTTCATTTGAAACCTGTCCCAAGTTTCCGTTATGAGCACATAGCACAGTGCATGCAATGACAATAAATCCCAATGGCCTCGTATGCCAAGGAACTTAAACAAAGAGACATTCATAAATGATCATTTGCCTATTGTAAACTGAAGCTTCTGCGTTAATAGCTCACACAGATTGCCAATTTTTACACATGGATATGATCAGGGTTGTATAGGGTAAACACACCACACCGGAGATGTTCTATAATGTTGAGACAGACTTTGACCATACACCCTCTTCCAGCCTTCTCCTCCTGCTCTTGTTTCACTTGACACGACATGTGTGGAACACTTAGGAGGCCACTTGCTTCACCCAACCAGATCTTTATTTAAATTTGTATTTTTTCTTGTGCATTCTACACACATTTCACATACATCACACTTTTTTTCAAACACTAGTTACATAGCTAAATATATACTGAACAAAAACATAAAGGCAACATGCAACAATTTCAAAGATTTGACTGAGTTACAGTTCATATCAGAAAATCAGTCAATTGAAATAAATTCATTAGGCCCTAATCTATGGATTTTACATGACTGGGAATACCGATATGCATCTGTTGGTCACGGTCACCTTAAAAGAAAGTAGGGGCGTGGATCAGAAAACCACCATTTGCCTCATGCAACGCACACATTTCCTTTGCACAGAGTTGATTGTGGCCTGTGGAATGTTGCCCCACTCCTCTTCAATGGATATTGGAGAGAACTGCATAACGCCGTCATACACGTCGATCCAGAGCATCCCAAACATGCTCAATGGGTGTTATGTCTAGTGAGTAATGCAGGCCATGGAATAACTGGGACATTTTCAGCTTCCAGGAATTGTGTAGCGATCCTTGCGACATGGGGCCGTGCATTATCATGCTGAATCATGAAGGGATTGCAGTGGATCAATGGGACGACAATGGGCCTCAGGATCTCATCACGGTATCTCTGTGCATTCAACTTGCCATAGATAAAAATGCAGTTGTTTTCGTTGTCTGTAGTTTATACCTGCCCGTACCGTAACCCCACCGCCACCCTGGAGCACCCTGTTAACAACGTTGATATCAGCAAACTGCTCGCCCACACGACGCCATACACGTGGTCTGCGGTTGTGAGGTGGGTTGAAAGTACTGACAAATTCTCTAAAACGACGTTGGAGGCGACTTGTAGTAGAGAAATTAACATTGAATTATCTGGCAACAGCTCTAGTGGACATTCCTGCAATCAGCATGCCAAAAGCTTTCTCCTTCAAAACTTGAGACATCTGTGGCATTGTGTTGAGTGACAAAACTGCATTTTTGTGGTATTTTATTGTCACCATCACAAGGTGCACCTGTGTAATGATCACGCTGTTTAATCAGCTTCTTGATATGCCAGAACGGTCAGGTTTATCTTGGCAGGAGAAATGCTCACTAACAGGGAAGTAAACACATTTGTAGACAACATTTGAGAGAAATAAGCTTTTTGTCTATATGGAACATTTCTGGGATCATTTATTTCAGCTCATAAAACATGGGACCAACACTTTACATGTTGCGTTTTATACTTTTGTTCAGTGTAGTTATTTGATATACATTACATCTGGATATGTAGCACTTAAACACATCCAGTATATATTATAAATTATATTTTCAGTCATAACTACACTGCTCAAAAAAATAAAGGGAACACTTAAACAACACAATGTAACTCTAAGTCAATCACACTTCTGTCAAATCAAACTGTCCACTTAGGAAGCAACACTGATTGACAATAAATTTCACATGCTGTTGTGCAAATGGAATAGACAAAAGGTGGAAATTATAGGCAATTAGCAAGACACCCCCAATAAAGGAGTGGTTCTGCAGGTGGTGACCACAGACCACTTCTCAGTTCCTATGCTTCCTGGCTGATGTTTTGGTCACTTTTGAATGCTGGCGGTGCTTTCACTCACTCACTGAGACGGAGTCTACAACCCACACAACTGGCTCAGGTAGTGCAGCTCATCCAGGATTGCACATCAATGCGAGCTGTGGCAAGAAGGTTTGCTGTGTCTGTCAGCGTAGTGTCCAGAGCATGCAGGCGCTACCAGGAGACAGGCCAGTACATCAGGAGACGTGGAGGAGGCCGTAGGAGGGCAACAACCCAGCAGCAGGACCGCTACCTCCGCCTTTGTGCAAGGAGGAGCACTGCCAGAGCCCTGCAAAATGTCCTCCAGCAGGCCACAAATGTGCATGTGTCTGCTCAAACGGTCAGAAACAGACTCCATGAGGGTGGTATGAGGGCCCGACATCCACAGGTGGGGGTTGTGCTTACAGCCCAACACCGTGCAGGACGTTTGGCATTTGCCAGAGAACACCAAAGATTGGCAAATTCGCCACTGGCGCCCTGTGCTCTTCACAGACGAAAGCAGATTCACACGCACATGTGACAGACGTGACAGAGTCTGGAGACGCCGTGGAGAACGTTCTGCTGCCTGCAACATCCTCCAGCATGACCGGTTTGGCGGTGGGTCAGTCATAGTGTGGGGTGGCATTTCTTTGGGGGGCCGCACAGCCCTCTATGTGCTCGCCAGATGTAGCCTGACTGCCATTAGGTACCGAGATGAGATCCTCAGACCCCTTGTGAGACCATATGCTGGTGCGGTTGGCCCTGGGTTCCTCCTAATGCAAGACAATGCTAGACCTCATGTGGCTGGAGTGTGTCAGCAGTTCCTGCAAGAGGAAGGCATTGATGCTATGGACTGGCCCGCCCGTTCCCCAGACCTGAATCCAATTGAGCACATCTGGGACATCATGTCTCGCTCCATCCACCAACGCCACGTTGCACCACAGACTGTCCAGGAGTTGGCGGATGCTTTAGTCCAGGTCTGGGAGGAGATCCCTCAGGAGACCATCCGCCACCTCATCAGGAGCATGCCCAGGCGTTGTAGGGAGGTCATGCAGGCACGTGGAGGCCACACACACTACTGAGCCTCATTTTGACTTGTTCTAAGGACATTACATCCAAGTTGGATCAGCCTGTAGTGTGGTTTTCCACTTTAATTGTCAGTGTGACTCCAAACCCAGCCCTCCATTCGTTGATAAATTTGATTTACATTGATAATTTTTGTGTGATTTTGTTGTCAGCACATTCAACTATGTAAAGAAACAAGTATTTAATAAGAATATTTCATTCATTCAGATCTAGGGTGTGTTATTTTAGTGTTCTCTTTATTTTTTTGAGCAGTGTATAATAGAACATGAGCTTTTAAAACCACCCCTCAGCTTCTCTCAGTCCATCCCACCTATCTCCGTAAACCCACCCCTCAGCTGCTCTCAGTCCATCCCACCTATCTCCGTAAACCCACCCCTCAGCTGCTCTCAGTCCATCCCACCTATCTCCGTAAACCCACCCCTCAGCTGCTCTCAGTCCATCCCACCTATCTCCGTAAACCCACCCCTCAGCTGCTCTCAGTCCATCCCACCTATCTCCGTAAACCCACCCCTCAGCTGCTCTCAGTCCATCCCACCTATCTCCGTAAACCCACCCCTCAGCTGCTCTCAGTCCATCCCACCTATCTCCGTAAACCACCCTCTTATGATTTCCATGTGCCATATATGAGATGGTTGTATGCCCCATATACATAACGTTCTGTTGGTGACAAGAATTTTGTAACATAATTTATAATACCTACCATGCCATGACAACGACCATAGGAGTTGGCTATACAGTACAAACAGATCTGGGACCAGGTTACATCAGTGAGCTTTCTTTTCCCCTCAATGCATTCAACCGTTTCTCTGCTGACCCCCTGACACCTGAGACCAACGTCTAACTGCCCTTTCTACCTTGCTCAGCCACTCTGACACAATGCTAGGAAATCAGGACAGCACAAAATCACCTATCATGTGATCTACTCTCTTATCAGCTTACCACCCTATTTTTTCTGACCCTGCAGATCACAGCCCTTGTGATGCATCCTAGTGTGTAACGCTCATGTGGTTTCGATGCCATAGTTGGTTGGAGCATGGGTTGTGGGTTCCATTCAGTGGTGTAAAAATACTTTAAAACCTGTCTAGGATGAGGGTGCCGCTAGCGGCACTCCCCCCCCACCCCCACTGAAAAACCAGTGCCGCGAAATTCAAAACAAATATTTTTTATAATATTTAACTTTCACACATTAAAGTCCAATACAGCTAATGAAAGACACAGATCTTGTGAATCCAGCCAACATGTCCGATTTTTAAAATGTTTTACAGGGAAGACACAATATGTAAAGATGTACATCTATTACCTAAAAACACATTAGCATAATCCACCATCTTTTATTTGTCCACCAACACCAGTAGCTATCACCAATTCGGCTAAACTAAGATATTTATAGCCCCTAACCAAGAAAAAAACTCATCAGATGACAGTCTGATAACATATTTATGGTATGGGATAGGTTTTGTTAGAAGAAAGTGCATATTTCAGGTAGATGGCATAGGTTACAATTGCACCCACCGTCACAAATGGACTAGAAAAACTACATAGAGCAACGTGTTTACCTACTTACTAATCATCAAACATTTCGTAAAAATACACAGCATACACTAATCGAAAGACACAGATCCTGTGAATACAGACAATATTTCAGATTTTCTAAGTGTCTTACAGCGAAAACACAATAAATCGTTATATTAGCATAGCACATAGCACATAGCAGCCCAGCATTGATTCTAGCCAAAGTGAGCGATAAAAGTCAACATCGCCAAAATATATTAATTTTTTCACTAACCTTCTCAGAATTCTTCCGATGACACTCCTGTAACATCATATTACACAATCCATATAGAGTTTGATCGAAAATGTTTATATTTAGCCACCAAAATCATGGTTAGACAATGTGAAATGTAGCCCAGCTGGTGAGAAAATGTCCGTGCGCCATATTAGACAGTGATCTACTCTTATACATAAATACTCATAAACGTGACTAAAAAATATAGGGTGGACAGGGATTGATAGACAATTTAATTCTTAATACATCGCGGAATTACATTTTTTAAATTATCCTTACTTTTCAATACAGTTTGCGCCAAGCGAAGCTACGTCAAAAAACATGGCGTCCTAAGCCACTAACATTTTTCGACAGAAACACGATTTATCATAATAAAAATGTCCTACTTTGAGCTGTTCTTCCATCAGTATCTTGGGCAAAGGATCCTTTCTTGGGTCCAATCGTCTTTTGGTGGAAAGCTGTCCTCTTGCCATGTGGAAATGCCAACTGCGTTCGGGATGAACTGGAAGCGTGCCCAGCAATTCACAGCGTTTCAGAAATAAATGTCCCAAAATCGCACTAAACGGATATAAATTGCTATAAAACGCTTTAAATTAACTACCTTATGATGTTTTTAACTCCCATAACGAGTAGAAACATGACCAGAGTAATATTACTCCCTCCACTAATGCTTGGAACAGGTGCGGGTCGGTGTCCTCTAGGCGCATGATGCAGCTCCAAAAGAGTGACTAGCCTCAGGGTTTTTTAATTTGTAGTGCCTGTGAACGCGCAATCGACCCCATTACAATCGTCATCACGTAAAGGCATCCAGGGGAAGACGTAAGCAGTGTCCGTATACTCATAGCAATAACAGTGCCCTTTTAACTGACTCCAGATCAGGGGCCAAAATTTCTGAAATCTGACTCCATGTCAGGGAAATTGCTGTAGAATGACTTCTGTTCCACTTAGAGACAAAATTTCAACTCCTATAGAAACTATAGACTGTTTTCTATCCAATAATAATAATAATATGCATATTGTACGATCAAGAATTTTGTGGGAAGCCGTTTCAAAAATTACACGATTAGCATAAATAGTGACAACAGCGCCCCCATCCTCAACAGGTTATTAAAGTACTAGTTAAGTAACTTTGTTGGTGTGTCTGTACTTTACTATAGATATTTTTGAAAACATTTACTTCACTACATTCCTAAAGAAAATAATGTACTTTTTACTCCATACATTTTCCCCGAACCCCAAAGTACTCATTACATTTTGAATGCTTAGCAGGACAAGAAAATGGTCCAAGTAACATCAAATCTAATTTTATTTGTCACATGCGCCGAATACAACACGTGTAGACCTTAAAATGAAATGCTTACTTACAAGCCCTTAACCAACAATGCAGTTCAAGAAAGAGTTAAGAAAATATTTACTAAATAAACTAAAAGGAGAAAATTAAGTAAAAATTAACACAATAAAATAACAATAACGAGACTATATACAGAGGGTACCTGTCACTCCTTCCGCCGAAGTCGGTGCAAGTTCGGGCGGCGTTCGGCGATCGGCGGTCAGCGTCGCCGGCCTTCTAGCCATCACCGATCTACTTTTCATTTTCTTGTCTTCCCACACACCTGGTTTCAATTCCATCATTACATGTTGTGTATGTAACCCTCTGCCCCCCCCCCCCCATGTCCTTGTCCGAAATTGTTTATTGTAAGTGCTTGTGCAAGTTATGTCTGGTGTGCGACGGGTTTTGTACCCATTGATTTATTGTTCTGTTTTCAGTGGTTTTTATTATTAAAATGCATTGTTGTTAACACAGTTTTTTGCTCTCCTGCGCCTGACTTCTCTGCCGCCAGTACGCACCCCATTCAGTACCGGTACAGAGTCAATGTGCAGGGGTACAGGTTAGTCGAGGTAATTTGTACATGTAGGTAGAGGTAAAGTGACTATGCATAGATAAGAAACAGCGAGTAGCAGCAGTGTAAAAACAAACAAAGAGGGGGTCAATGTAACTAGTCCGGGTAGCCATTTGATTAATAGTTCAGAAGTCTTATGACTTGGGGGTAGAAGCTGTTAAGGAGCCTTTTGGTCCTAGACTTGGTGCTCCGGTACTGCTTGCTGTGCGGTAGCAGAGAAAACAGTCTATGACTTGGGAGACTGGAGTCTCTGACAATTTTGTGGGCCTTCCTCTGACACCGCCTAGTATATAGGTCCTTCATGGCAGGAAGCTTGGCCCCAGTGATGTACTGGGTCGTATGCACTACCCTCTGTAGCGCCTTACGGTCGGATGCCTAGCAGTTGCATACTAGGCGGTAATGCAACCGGTCAGGATGCTCTTCGATCGTGCAGCTGTAGAACTTTTTGAGGATCTGAGTCCTATGCCAAATCTTTACAGTCTCCTGAGAGGAAAAAGGTGTTGTTGTGCCTTCATGACTGTCTTGGTGTGTTTGGACCATGATTTTGGTTATGTGGACACCAAGGAACTTGAAACTCTCGACCTGCTCCACTACAGCCCCGTCGATGTGAATGGGGGCATGTTCGGCCCTTCTTTCCTGTAGTCCACGATCAGCTCCTTTGTCTTGCTCACGTTGAGGGAGAGCTGTTATCCTGGCACCACACTGCCAAGTCTCTGACCTGCTCCCTATAGGCTGTCTCATCGTTGTCGGTGATCAGGCCTACCACTGTTGTCGTCAGCAAACTTAATGATGGTGTTGGAGTCGTGCTTGGCCACACGGTCGTGGGTTAACAGGGAGTACAGGAGAGGACTAAGCACGCCCCGTGTTGAGGGTCAGCGTGGAAGATGTGTTGTGTCCTACCCTTACCACCTTGGGGTGGTCTGTCAGGATGTCCAGGATCCAGTTGCAGAGGGAGGTGTTTAGTCCCAGGGTCCTTAGCTTAGTGAAGATTTTGTGGGCACTATGGTGCTGAAAGCTGAGCTGTAGTCAATGAACAGCATTCTCACATAGGTGTTCCTTTTGTCCAGGTGGGAAGGACAGTGTGGAGTGCGATTGAGATTGCATCTGTGGATCTGTTGGGGCGCTCTGCGAATTGGAGTGGTGTTTCCGGGATGATGGAGTTGATGTGAGCACTTTATGGCTACCGACGTGAGTGCTACAGGGCAGTAGTCATTTAGGCAGGTTCCTTTCAGTTTCTTGGGCACAGGGACTCTGGTGATCTGCTTGAAACATGTAGGTATTACAGACTCTGTCAGGGAGAGGTTGAAAATGTCAGTGAAGACACTTGCCAGTTGGCCCGCGCATGCTCTGAGTACAAGTCCTGGTAATCCGTCTGGCCCTGCTGCCTTGTGAATGTATTGATGCTACGCCTGTGATGGTTCGTCTAAGGGCAGCATAGCGAGATTTCTTATAAGCGTCCGGATTAGTGTCCCGCTCAATGAAAGTGGCAGCTCTAGCCTTTAGCTCGGTGAGGATGTTGCCTACAATCCATGGCTACTGGTTGGGATATGTACGTATGACGTCATTGATGCACTTAATGATGAAGCCGGAGACTGAGGTGGTGTTCTCCTCAATGCCATTTTATGAATCCTGAAACATATTCCAGTCTGTGCTAGCAAAACAGTCCTGTAGCGCAGCATCCGCGCCATCTGACCACTTCCATATTGAGCGAGTCACTGGTACTTCCTGCTTTAGTTTTTGCTTTTAAGCAGGAATCAGGAGGATAGAATTGTGGTCAGATTTACCAAATGGAGGGCGAGGGAGAGCTTTGTATGCGTCTCTGTGTGTGGGGTAAAGGTGGTCTAGATTTTTTCCCCCTCTGGTTGCACAGGTGACTTGCTGGTAGAAATTAGGTCAAATGGATTTAAGTTTGCCTGCATAAAAGCCCTGGCCACTAGGAGCACCGCTTCTGGATTAACATTTTCTTGTTTTCTTATGGCCTTATACAGCCCGTTGAGTGCAGTCTTAATGCCAGCTTCAGTTTGTGGTGGTAAATAGACGGCTACAAAAATTATAGATAACTCTTGGAAGATAATGTGGTCTACAGCTTATCATTAGGTACTCTACCTCAGGTGAGCTAGAGACTTCCTTAATATTAGACATCGTGCACCAGCTGTTACTGACAAATAGACACACACCCACCCCTCGTCTTACCAGACGTTTCTGTTCTGTCCTGCCGATGCCTTGGAAAACCCAGCCAACTGTATATTGTCCGTGTCGTCGTTCAGCCATGACACTGTGAAACATAAGATATTACAGTTTTTAATATCCCGTTGGTAGGATAGTCTCGAACGGAGATAATCGTGTTCTTTCTCCAGTGATTACCATCCGTTCTATTGGCCAACATGCAGAGGCGGGTTACCCACTCGCAGATGAATTCTCACAAGCCACCCCGATCTTCGCCCCCTGTATTTCCGTCTTTTCTTCACACGAATGACGGGGATTTGGGCCTGGTCTCGGAGAAGCAGGATGTCCTTCACGTTGGACATATTAAACACAAAATCGTAGTCCAGTTGGAGGTGAGTAATCACTGTTCTGATATCCAGAAGCTCTTTTCTGCCATAAGAGATGAAAGCATCAACATTTTGTATAAAATAAGTTACAAACAATGTGAATAAACACACAAAATGGCACAGTTGGTTAGGAGCCTGTAAAACGGCAGCCATCCCCTCCGGTGCCATTATATCCACCAAGAGAACATCCCTGGTCATCCCTACCGCCTCTAATCTGGCAGACTCACGAAACACAAATGCTTCATTTGTAAATGGGGTCAAAGTGTTCGAGTGTGCCCTTGGCTATCGATAAATACAAATAAACATGAAAATGATGCTGTCTAGTTGAATTAATATAAGTAATTAGAAATTATTTATACTCTTACTTTTTGATACGTAGGTCTATTTTAGCAATTACATTTACTTTTGATACTTAAGTCTATTTAAAACCAAATAATTTTAGACTTTACTCAAGTATTGTTTTACTGGGTGACTTTCACTTGAGTCATTTTCTATTCAGGTATCTTTACTTTTACTCAAGTATGACAAATGGGTACTTTTTCCACCACTGATTCCATTCCCATGGACCAGATATACTATGAATGTGCTGCTAAGTAACCATATTACTATTGTCATTAGGGAGGCTGTCCAACAGCATGCAAATAGGAATTTCCCGTGGCTTTAGTTACCAGCCTGCTCTCTGAAATGGATAGGGAACATTTTAGTATGTTAGAGATGATTATATTTTCAGTCTTTACAGCTCAGGTGTAGGTTAAGTAAAATAAAATTGGCATGCATGGTGATATCACATTCTCGATTCATAACCTGAAAAAACAGAAAGACAAGAGGAATAAAGTTCAAGCTATCCATTATACTGCTCAAAGTGAACGGAGCAAACAAGACGACATTAAAACCCCATCTCAAAGCATTGGAATGTTATGACAATGGAGTTTCTTTAGCACTCCATAACTCTTCCCTTGCGTACTCCCCATTCGTTCATTTGAACGACGTCAATGAACTCGTGTGAAAATAACCACGCTAAGGGCGGATTTTCATTTGCATATTTTAGGAATCATTTAACTGACGTTGCCGTTGTTCTTGTCCAAAGCAACGTCTCACATGAGAGGCTAGTTTATGTGCCAGGTAACACTGAGCCACAAGGAAAAGAACCACTCCACGTTACTTTGCAAACACCTCCAGGGAGATGTAATAAAATGGGATTCAAATGCATTCATGCATTGCATTTGGAAAGTTTTCAGATCCCTTGACTTTTTCAAAAATGTTGTTATGTTACAGCCTTGTTCTAAAATGTCTTAAATTGTTTTTTTCCCCCATCGATCTTCACGCAATACACCATAATAACAAAGCAAAAACAGGTTTTTAGAAATGTTTTCAAAAACCATATCACATTCACATAATTATTGAGACCCTTTACTCAGTACTTTGTTGAAGCACCTTTGGCAGCGATTACAGCCTCGAGTCTTCTTGGGTTTGACGCTACAAGCTTGGCACACCAGTATTTGGGGAGTTTCTCCCATTCTTCTCTGAAGATCCTCTCAAGCTCTGTCAGGTTGGATGGGGAACGTCGCTGCACAGCGATTTTCAGGTCTCTCCAGAGATGTTCGATCGGGTTCAAGTCAGGGCTGTGGCTGGGCCACTCAAGGACATTCAGAGACTTGTCCCAAAGCCACTCCTGCATTGTCTTGGCTGTGTTTTAGGGTAATTGTCCTGTTGGAAGGTGAACCTTTGCCCCAGTCTGAGGTCCTGATCGCTCTGGAGCAGATTTTCATCAAGGATCTCTCTGTACTTTGCTCCGTTCATCTTTCCCTCGATCCTGACTAGTCTCCCAGTCCCTGCCGCTGAAAAACATCCCCACAGTATAATTCTGCTACCTCCATTTCTCAACGTAGGAATGGTGCCAGGTTTCCTCCAGTAATATGACACTTGGCATTCAGGCCAAAGAGTTCAATCTTGGTTTCATCAGACCAGAGAATCTTGTTTCTCATGGTCTGAGAGTCCTTTAGATGCCTTTTGGCAAACTCCAAGCGGGCTGTCATGTGCCTTTTACTAAGGAGTGGCTTCTGTCTGGCCACTCTACAGGCCTGATTGGTGGAGTGCTGCAGAGATGGTTGTCCTTCTGGAAGGTTCTCCCATCTCCACAGAGGAACTTTGACCTTGTGGCTTGGTTTTTGCTCTGACAAGCACTGTCAACTGTGGGACCTTGTATAGACAGGTGTGTGCCTTTCCAAATCATGTCCAATCAATTACATTTACCACAGGTGGACTTCAATTAAGTTGTAGAAACATCTCAAGGATGATCAATGGAAACAGGATGCACCTGAGCTCATTTTCGAGTCTCTTAGCAAAGGGTCTGAATACATCTGTCAATCAGGTATCTGTTGTTGTTTTTTTTATACATTTGCAAACATTTCTAAACTTGTTTTCACTTTGTGATTATGGGGTATTGTGTGAGGAATTTTTATTTATTTAATCAATTTTAGAATAAGGCTGTAATTTAACAAAATGTGGAAAAAGTCAAGGGGTCTTTATACTTTCTGAATGCACTGTAGTTTGTCATACTTTTTCATTTGTGAATGTCTTGTACCAAAATAATACAAATGTTAATCAGCATGTGATTGTGACATTACCGAAATTGGCATGCCGCTTATTTTAGAGGTAAGAAGGACATATAATGGATCATGTTTCAAAGACGAATAAGTTTATTATACAGTGTCAAGAAAAAGTATGAACCCTTTGGAATTATCTGGATTTCTGCATAATTTGGTCATAGATCTGATCGTCATCCAAGTCACAACAACAGACAAACAGTCTGCTTAAACTAATAACACACAAATTATTGTATTTTTTCTTGTCTATATTGAATACATAATTTAAACACTCACAGTGTAGGTTGGAAAAAGTATGTGAACCCCTAGGCTAAGGACTTCTCCAAAAGCTAATTGGAGTCAGGAGTCAGCTAACCTGGAGTACAATCATTGAGACAAGACTGGAGATGTTGGTTAGAGCTGCCCTTCCCTATAAAAAACACTCACAAAATTTGAGTTTGCCATTCAGAAGACCCAAGATTAAGAGTTGTTGACTTGCATAGAGCTGGAAAGGGTTACAAAAGTATCGCTAAAAGCCTTGACATGTATCAGTCCACGGTAAGACAAATTGTCTATAAATGGAGAAAGTTCAGCAAGAGCACAGCGCAGAATACTCAATGAGGTTAAGAAGAATACTAGAGTGTCAGCTAAATACTTACAACCTCTTAAGGAGCCACCCCTTTTTTTAAATTTTCGCCTAAATTGACAACCCAAATCTAAATACCTGTAGCTCAGGATCTGAAGAAAGGATATGCATATTCTTGATACAATTTGAAAGAAAACACTTTGAAGTCTGTGGAAATGTGAAATTAATGTGGGAGACTATAACACATTAGATATGGTAAAAGACAATACAAAGAAAAAACGTGTTTTTTTTCTACCATCATCTTTGAAACGCAAGAGAAGGCCATAATGTATTATTCCAGCCCTGGTGTAATTTAGATTTTGGCCACTAGATGGCAGCAGTGTATGTGCAAAGTTTTAGACTGATCCAATTAACCATTACATTTCTGTTCAAGACTGCCCAAATGTGCCTAATTGGTTTATTAATACATTTTCAAGTTCATAACTGTGCACTCTCCTCAAACAATAACATAGTATTATTTCACTGTAATATCTTCTGTAAATTAGAAAGTGCAGTTAGATTAACAAGAATTTAAGCTTTCTGCCAATATCAGATATGTCTATGTCCTGGGAAATGTTCTTGTTACTTACAACCTCATGCTAATCACATTAGCCTACGTTAGCTCAACCGTCCCGCGGGGGACCCACCGATCCTGTAGAGGTTTTAAAGAAATCTCTGGAACATGCTAACATCTCTGTTGACGAGTCTACGATATGTAAAACACTAAACAAGAATGGTGTTCATGGGAGGACACCACAGAAAAACCCACTGCTATCCAAAAAAAACATTGCTGCACATCTGAAGTTCGCAAAAGAGCATCTGGATGTTCCACAGCGCTACTGGCAAAATGTTCTGTGGACAGATGAAACTAAAGTTGAGTTGTTTGGAAAGAACACACAACACTATGTGTGGAGAAAAAAAGGCACAGCACACCAACATCAAAACCTCCTCCCAAGTGTAAAGTATGGTAGAGGGAGCATCATGGTTTGGAGCTGCTTTGCTGCCTCAGGGCCTGGACAGCTTGCTATCATCGACGGAAAAATGAATTCCCAAGTTTATCAAGACATTTTGCAGGAGAATGTAAGACTATCTGTCCTCCAATTGAAGCTCAACAGAAGTTGGTTGATACAACAGGACAACGACCCAAAACACAGAAGTAAATCAACAACAGAATGGCTTCAACAGAAGAAAATAAGCCTTCTGGAGTGGCCCAGTCAGAGTCCTGGCCTCAACCCGATTGAGATTCTAGGGCATGACCTCAAGAGAGAGGTTCACACCAGACAAAATTCCTCCTGACCGCTGTGCAGGTCTGATCGCAACGACAGAAAATGTTTGGTTTACACAGTGTGTTCAATAAAGACATGAAAACGTAGAATTGTTTGTGTGTTATTAGTTTAAGCAGACTGTGTTTGTCTATTGTTGCGACTTAGATGAAGATCAGATCAAATGTTATGACCAATTTATGCAGAAGTCCAGGTATTCCAAAAAGTTCACATACTTTTTCTTGCCACTGTAAATGACATTTCTAACTGCTTTCCATGGAGTAAAAACAAGATATCAGTTATGTCATTACACATAATCCTGCGTTTTAATCAATAAAGGTTAAAAGAACTTGAATGTTTTGTTTGGTATTTTCTAATGTGCTTGTAAGTGAACAATTGGGACAACAACTGGGAAATGGGGATAGCAAGTGTTATTTTCATTCATTGTGCGGTCCAAATGTGCCATTCAATATGAGCATACATTTTCTTTCTGGTTCCATTCAGTCTCCCTGGTTTTTTATCTGTTGTAATTCTACAGGCATCAGTCTGGTAATTACTGCCTGGAGCTGGAGACTTGACCGGCTTGGAGCCAAAGGTCCTCCGACCAAGCAAACTATCCTGTGTAGCCAATCAGATGGCCAGAGAATTTGCTTTGTTATCTAGTGAAGGGTGCACTTACTTTGAGGCCAGGTTTATTTAAGTAACAAGGCCTGAGGGTGTGTGGTATATGGCCAATATACCACGGCTAAGGGCTGTTCTTAGGCACAATGCAACGCGAAGTGGCCATATACCACATACCCCCGAGGTGCCTTATTGCTATTATAAACGGGTTACCAATGTAACTGGAGCGGTAAAAATAGATTTTTTTGTCATATATATATACCATGGCTGTCAGCCAATCAGCATTTAGGGCTCAAACCACCCAGTTTATAATAGTATTTTGGTAACTGAAGTACAATATCATATGTATTTTTCTAATGTAATGTTTCAGTTTGGTACTGTATTTCAGATCAAATGACCTGATGATATCCAATACAGAATGACACATTACTTCAAACCAAAAAAGATAAAATAGCACCTTTTGATAAAGGTAAAATGCCATGCCTACACCTATCTACAGTACATTGCTCTACCTTACAAAGTCATTCTACAAAGTCATCACTTTAGGAGACATAATGGACTAAGAAATTGGGTAAAAAATTACCCTCGCTCATACATAATAGACGGGTTGGCATATTTCGAGGGTATATTTATGGGGAACATTGGGGGGACACTGCACAGTTAGTTAATCGGCTTATGGGACATGGCTTATGCCTATAATGCTGCAATTAATGGCTGTGCCGAGAGATCATTGGCTCTGGTACGGTATGCTGCACACCCGACTTTCATGGTGGTGTAGACAGACATTGCATGCGTTTGGTAATAGTGGATTAGGCTTACTAGGGCCCACTTTGAAGGTGCCTGTACAGATGCCTAATTTGAGAGAAAGTTCAATTGGCTTTTATTCTCTCGGTTGGAGGCCCTGGAGTATTAGCTACTCCTGCTTGGCTGAGCACAGCTCTCTCCCTCTCTCTCAATTCAATTCAATTCAAGGGCTTTATTGGCATGGGAAACATATGTTAACATTGCCAAAGCAAGTGAAGTAGATAATAAACAAAAGTGAAAAAAACAAGAAAAATGAACAGTAAACATTACACTCACAGAAGTTCCAAAAGAATAAAGACATTTCAAATGTCATATACAGTGTTGTAACGATGTGCAAATAGTGAAAGTACAAGAGGGAAAATAAATAAACATAAATATGGGTTGTGTTTACAATGGTGTTTGTTCTTCACTGGTTGCCCTTTCCTTGTGGCAACAGGTCACACATCTTGCTGCTGTGATGGCACACTGGTATTTCACCTAGTAGATATGGGTGTTTATCAAAATGGTTTTCTAATTATTTAGGGATCTGTGTAATCTGAGGGAAATATGTGTCTCTAATATTGTCATATATTTGGCAGGAGGTTAGGAAGTGCAGCTCAGTTTCCACCTCATTTTGTGGGCAGTGTGCACATAGCCTGTCTTCTCTTGAGAGCCAGGTCTGCCTACGGCAGCCTTTCTCAATAGCAATGCTCACTGAGACTGTACATAGTCAAAGCTTGCCTTAAGTTTGGGTCAGTCACAGTGGTCAGGTATTCTGCCACTGTGTACTCTCTTACGGACAAATAGCATTCTAGTTTACTCTGTTTTTTGTTAATTACTTGACACATGGGAAAGAATTATCTTTTTGTTATTTTATGATTTGGTTGGGTCTAATTGTGTTGCTGTCCTGGGGCTCTGTGGGGTTTGTTTGTGAACAGAGCCCCAGGACCAGCTTGCTTAGGGGACTCTTCTCCGGGTTCATCTCTCTGTAGGTGATGGCTTTGTTATGGAAGGTTTGGGAATCGCTTCCTTTTAGGTGGTTATAGAATTTAACTAGAATTTAACTATTTAACTGCTATTTTCTGGATTTTGATAAGTAGCGGGTATAAGCCTAATTCTGCTCTGCATGCATTATTTGGTGTTTTACGTTGTACACGCAGAATATTTTTGCAGAATTCTGCATGCAGTCTCAATTTGGTGTTTGTCCCATTTTGTGAATTCTTGTTTGGTGTTCGGACACCAAACATAAAGGGCAATGGGTTCTATAACTGATTCAAGTATTTTTAGCCAGATCCTAATTAGTATGTCGAGTTTGATGTTCCTTTTGAGTGTATATATTTCCTGTTTGAATCCATAGGGAGTACAATCTATGTCTTGTGTATGTCCTCAGTGGGTGTGGGGCTGTTTTCAGGAGGGCTATAAGGCTGGCTGACAGGGAGTGTGCTCAGAGGGGGTGGGATCCCCTAGGCTTGGGGTTCTTCATTTCTGTTCTGCTGTGATGTTGACGTATGGTCAGGGTCTGGGGTGGACTGTTCTGCTGTGGTGTCAAGACTTATGTCGGGAGCTGAGGTGGGCTGTTCTGCTGGCTTCTCTGTGGGGGTGGCCACCTCTCTAATGGGTTGTTCTCTGTCACACGCCATCCACCTCACGCTCTCCTCCAGCACTCTGATCCTCTCCTCTAGTGTTCTGTTCTTCTCCTGCTCCTGCTCTTTCTCCTGTTGATGTTGTCTCACGGTCCAGAGTGCAGATGTGTCTCTCTCCACCTCCAGCTGTCTGGGTCTGGTTGAGGGGGTGTTGTTGAGCTGAAGGATTTTTTGTTGTTGTGCTGACCGGAATGTGTTCACCTCCTCTACCAGCTCCACCTGCCTTACCTCCATCTGGGTGAATCTATCCTTCATTTCAATGAGGGAGTAGCACTCTGTGCTGGGATTTTAATATTTTATTTTATTACATTTTTGAACCTTCATTTAACTAGGCAAGTCAGTTAAGAACAAATTCTTATTTACAATGACGGCCTACACCGGCCAAACCTGGACGACGCTGGGCCAATTGTGCGCCGCCCTATAGGACGCCCAATCACGGCCGGTTGGGATGCAGCCTGGGAGGTTGACTTTCCGCTTGGGCTTGCTCGTTTGTGGGGTTGTTTAATGAAGAGGTCTAGTCTGACACGCTCGAGATGCGGAGTATCTTTCTCAAGAGAGAGCTTATCCCGCTGAGCTATCTCTTTTGATCATGTGAAAGTCCAGCTGAAACGGTTTGGGGTTTCCCTGTACCATTACTGTTCCAGATTTGTACACGTTCACATTTGCTGACTACTCATTGTCTAATATCCTGAGTTTCCACTTGTCGGTAACATCCCCTCTCTTAACAGGGGTAGTGTGTTAATATAGCACTGTGCCATGCCAGGGAATGGTCTGCGTAGAAGATTAAGTTGCTTATGTTCCCATCTTTATAACAGTTAGCAAAAAGTATATCTTGATTTTCCATAAGGAGCTTCATTTTGTACTCCTTTCTTGCCTCGTAATTTTTTACATACAAAGAGTACTGTATTTTAATTACCTCTGAACAGCGGGAGGCGGCTTCGAAGCCCTCTGCATGTGATTCTCCTGCCATTGTTGGGCTCAAGGACTTTGAAACCTTTCACTTCACACGTCAGTGATAATTGAAGTTGTATCCATTGGTCCTAGCAAGCTTGGTAGCCTTAATTTAACATTCACTCTTTATAATGTAATATATATCATTGTACTGTATTTTTCTTCTTAGCTTTTGAAAATAAAATATAGCTTCAGACTAAACATTCCAGGTTGGATGGTGTTTTCAGGTTTCTGTTTGTTTGCCAGAGCATTTGCTGTATAGCTTGGGAATAAGCCTTGCATATAATATCCATCCAAAATCAGGTTGTAGGTTTGGAGTTTTTCATTTGGAGTGAAGGTTATGTTGTGGAGGGTAGCGTCCTGTATATGTCCCTGGCAAAAAAGTCTAACTCTAAATCTATATATTTTTTTAAAAACATGCTGAAAAATGTGGGAGCTCATCTGCTCATGACCTCTATGTGGCTCTGTAATCTCTCTCTCTCCCCTCCTCAGTCTGTGAAGCTGTCTCGTGTGAGGTGTCAGAGGCCTGGCAACTCATTCAGCATGTAGTGGGATGCAAATTTTGAAAGCCCCCGTCATTAGTAGTACGAGGCCCTCACTCCAGCAGAGTTTTTTTTTTTATGTGTCCTCCACACGGAGTTCAATGGCCCCTTCTAAAAGCCCCACTCCACAGCTTTCAGACTCACTATTCCCCCTGATTATTTTACCCTCCATCTTTCCACCTCCCAACACCTAAGCCTCTAATGGTCTGACAGCTGCATTTAATTATCCATCTATTATCAGCCCACCGCCAGCACCTTTACCATGAAATCCCCCTTTTCCTCTCACTCTCCCACAGGGCTCTGGATTACATTGCATCCACATCCACCCTGATGGTGCACAATTTAAGCCGTCCGGTCTCTCTGGGTCTCAAAGCACATTACGTAAGACCGGGCTCACTTGGCTTGTGCTCTCCAGAAATGCCTCCTGTCGCATTCAAAGGCGAAATGCAGGCGGTTGAGCACAGTGTGTAAGAGTGAGACAGCAGGAGTGTATGGTGGCGTCGGTGAATGTCAGAGCGAAGTTGCAGCCCTGATAACATGTGATAGATAGCAAAGCATGTGAGGCCTCTGCAAACGGTGTGCACACTTCGCAGAGTTGAAGTAACTGTAGGTCAAGGTCTCTGATCTACATGGGCAATTAGCTTTAGGAAGGGAGGCTGTCTACCATGATGTGAAGTTTAAGTGCAATTGAAGGTGACCGGAGGAAAGGTTGGCGCAGGCAGACGCAATATCAATCGTCAGATTACCTTTCTGTCTCCAGCAAACAGCTAGAGACAGAGAACACACCAGGACAGGCATCCTCAGAGGGATCCAGCTCATGTCACACAGCTTTCACTCAGGTCCAGTCCTGTGTAACACATCAAGGTCCTTATCGCTTAGACCTGCAAGTTTACTGTGTTTGAATCTTGTCAAACAAACATAGGAATTTGAAAATCAAGCTTTTAAAGTCATTACACGTGTCACGTTCCTGACCTATTTCTGTTAGTTTGTTGTATGTGTTGTTGGTCAGGACGTGAGTTTGGGTGGGCATTCTATGTTTTCTGTTTCTATGTTGGTTTATGGGTTGCCTGGTATGGCTCTTAATTAGAGGCAGGTGTTTGCGTTCCTCTAATTAAGAGTCATATTTAGGTAGGTTGTCTCACAGTGTTTGTTGTGGGTGGTTGTCTCCTGTGTCTGTGTTTGTCGCACCATACGGGACTGTTCGGTTTGTTTTTGGTCATCGTCATTTTTATGTGTAGGCTATATTCCCTGTTCGTGCGTTTTCGTGTTATGTGAGTCCGTCGTCCAGGTCTGTCTACACCGTTTGTTATTTTGTTAGTTTATCCAAGTGTATTTCGTTTCGTGTTTTTTCCCGTCTTGTTTAATAAATTATGTCTTCAACATCCGCTGCATTTTGGATCAATCCCTGCTCCTCCTCTTCTGATGAAGAGGAGGAGGAAAACCGTTACAACACGGTTGGCTGTTGATGTTTGATCAACCTATATTGTGAGCCTGTAAGACCTGTGTGGAATACATATCAATCAGTAGAACTTTTCTGCAAATGCAACAATGTGCAATTTCATCACGGTCAGTGATTTATTTAGAATTCAAGGCACACTTAACCAGCATGGCTACCGCAGCATTCTGCAGCGATACACCATCCCGTCTGGTTTGTGCTTAGTGGGACAATCTTTTTTTTTAACAGGACAATTACCCAACACACCTCCAGGCTGGAGAGGAGAGCAATGGAGTGCTGCATCAGATGACCTGGCCTCCACAATCACCCGACCTCAACCCAATTTGAGATGGTTTTGGATAAGTTGGACGGCAGAGTGAAGGAAAAGCAGCCAACAAGTGCTCAGCATATGTGGGAACTCCTTCAAGACAATTGGAAAAGCGTTCCAGGTGAAGCTTGTTGAGAGAATGCCAAGAGTGTGCAAAGCTATCATCAAAGCAAAGGGTGGCCACTTTGAAGAATCTCACATATAAAATATATTTATATATGTTTAACACTTTTTTGGTTACTACATGCTTCCATATGTGTTATTTCATAGTTTTGGTGTCTTCACTATTATTCTACAATGTAGAAAATAGTAAAAAATAAAGAAAAACCCTCGAATGAGTAGGTGTGTGTCACACCCTGACCTTAGTATTCTTTGTTTTCTTTATTTTTGGTTAGGTCAGGGTGTGACATGGGTGATTATATGTTTTTGTCCTGTCTAGGGTTTTCGTATGTTTATGGGGTTGTTTCCAGTCTAGGGGTTTTGTATGTCTATGGTTGCCTAGATTGGTTCTCAATTAGAGGTAGCTGTTTATCGTTGTCTCTGATTGTGAACCATATTTAGGCAGCCATATTCCTTGAGTATTTTGTGGGTGATTATCTATGTCTATGTTTTAGTTGCTTGTGTCAGCACTATGATTATATAGCTTCACGTTCGTTTTTGTATAGTTCATTCAGTGTTCTTTTTTTATTAAAAGAAGATGCATTCAAATCACGCTGCACTTTGGTCTCATCGCTATAACGAACGTGACAGTGTGTCCAAACTTTTGACTGGTACTGTACATCTCACACACATAGCCAGTGAACATGTGGGAATGTCAAGTTGACATAACGAGCAGAAACTTCAGCCTTCCTGTGGTCAAGGACTGACAGGGAGCACAAAGGGCGGATCTGCATATGGTTATTAATACACAGAGCACATATATCCTCCTGTCACACCCTGACCTTAGAGCCTTTTTATGTCTCTATTTGGTTTGGTCAGGGTGTGATTTGGGTGGGCATTCTATGTATTTCTAGGTTTTGTGTTTCTATGTTTTGACCGGGTATGGTTCTCAATCAGGGACAGCTGTCTATCGTTGTCTCTGATTGGGAATCATACTTAGGCAGCCTGTTTTGCCACCTTAGGTTGTGGGATGTTGTTTTTTGTTAGCTCTGCGTAGCCTACGGAACGGAACGTGACGTTCGTCATCGTCGTTGTTTTGTTTGGAGTTCGGATTTAATAAAGAATCATGAACACGTACCACGCTGCACCTTGGTCCACTTCTTCCGACGAGCGTTTACACCTCCGCTGGATATAGTCTGCACTTTTGCACTTTTTGGGGGTAGGATGGAGGATATTGTGGGTCAAAGGTGCCGAGTCCACTTGTGTTAGTCAGGTGGAGAAATATCCCCCTAATGTCTTTGCAACCAGAGGGCAGAGAGCTTCTCCATCGTATTTTAATCTGAGCCAGTACTGGCCTGTAGTGTGGCTATGAGGGAGTTTACTCATAGATGTGTCTTGCATGCTACACTAAGCAATGAAGTACACAGAGAAATAACCATTGCAATTATACAAAACAAAAATTATATTATATATATATTTATGTCATAATGAAGACGAAAGGAGCATGAGAGAGAGAGAGAAGCTGTAACGAAGGAAGGAACTCAAAGAAAGGCATCAAAGACTAAGACAGAAAACACTTCATTCCCCCAAAGGCCGACTTTCAAAAGGCTCCTCCACAAACAACTATAAAGAGAAAGAACAGCTAGAGCGTCTGCTTCAGAAGAATTCCTTGTTTGTTTCTTTCCTCCAATAAGGTATCGCTTCCAGAGGATTATTTCAGGATTAATGCTGAACAGGAAGCACATATTTTGCAGTAGTGTCTTCTCGCTACGTCCTCGTATCAGGGAGAAAAGGTCTGTGCTTGTCCCATAGTTAGCCTCGCAAAGTACAAGAGCAATCTGACGTCAAAGCCTCGTCGCTGATTGACTGTGATTTAGGCTCTTGAAATTACCTCCAGCTTTGTCGACATAGTTGCCTTGATGTCAGATGAAGGGAAGTTAATGGGCCGAAGAACTATGCATATCCATCCCCACCAACCTTAGTATTACAAAAGAGCAGCAGAGGCTTCCATAGGGGAACGAAATTGTTGAGATTCCTGCCATGTCTGTATGGCTCCACGCTTGTGTAAGACAACATGTATAGTACATTTACATAACTATAAGCTCTCGGAAGAAAACCCTCTAAATCTACGTGATTAGATTATTAGCTATTATGGCCAATTTCCCTTATTTTCTGAAACCGTCAGACACTTGAGTTTGATTAGGGGAAATTCCTTTGGTTTCCCAGATCTCATGTTTTGCCTTCTCCATAATTAAGTTGTTGGTATGATGTAGGGCTGGGCAATATGGCCAAAATATTATATCACGGTATATAACATGTTTTGACGGTATGACGGAATTTGACGGTATGTTGAGTTTTTGAATAGTAAAAGTTCTACATTTGCTTTATGAGTAGTGAGTGATCCTAGGGTGGCAGCACATACATTCTAAGTGATTTCATTGAGTCTTTCTACATTCTGATTGTTTTATACAGTTCAATACAACTTCAACCAAAACAAATTTCAGCACTTTTATAATTTCTGCATTTCCTGCGCTCAATTGCAGTGGTGAAAAAAGTACCCATTTGTCATACTTGAGTAATTTTCTATGAACATATCTTTACTTTTACTGAAGTAAAAGTGAGTCACTCAGCAAAATACTACTTGAGTAAAAGTCAAAAATTATTTTGTCTTAAATATACTTAAGTGTCAAAAGTAAATGTAATTGATAAAATGTACTTAAGTATCAAAAGTACTTAAGTATTTTACACCACTGCTCAATTGAGATCATTTCCACACTGCCACGATATGGGCAAATAATCTAGGTGTAACGGATTTCCTCTATGTCTGAGGAGGAGTAGCAAGGATCGGACCAATGTGCAGCGTGGTAAGTGTCCATAATGAGATATTTAATAACTCAACAGAACACTGAACAAGATAACAAAAGTACAAACAAACAACCGAAACAGTCCCGTATGGTGCAAACACTAACACAGGAAACTACCACCCACAAAACACAATAGAAACCAGGCTACCTAAATATGGCTCCCAATCAGAGACAGTTACTGACACCTGCCTCTGATTGAGAACCATACTAGGCCAAACACATAGAAATATAACAACAGAACAAAACATAGAAAAACAACATAGAATGCCCCACCCCAACTCACACCATGACCAACTAAAATAAAGACATAAAAAAGGAACTAAGGTCAGAACGTGACAGTACCCCCCCCCCCCCCCCCCCCAACGGTGCTGACTCCGGCCGCAAATCCTGAACCTATAGGGGAGGGTCTGGGTGGGCATTTCACCGCGGTGGCGGCTCTGGTGCTGGACGTGGACCCCACTCCAACATAGTCTTGGCCCACTTATGTGGCGCCTTTGGAGCGGCGACCCTCACCGCCGACCTCGGACTGGGGACCCTTTCAGCGAGCCCCGAATAGACGGGAGACTCCGGCAGCGCCGGACAGGCGGGGGACTCCGGCTGCACCGGAGTGAAGGGCGGCTCCTGCAGCGCCGGAGTGAAAGGCGGCTCCGGCAGCACCGGAGTGACGGGCAGCTCCTGACTGACCGACGGCTCAGGCAGCTCCTGACTGACAGGCTGCTCTGGCAAACTGAATGCAAGTGTTTCGGTGTTGAGGAACATCAAATGCGCTCCTTGAGTGACAGGTGGCGTGGCTAGGTCTGTGTGGAAAGTGGCATGGAGAGAAAGAGCAGAGAGAGACACAAGTAGCGAAGCAAAATATAAAAATTGACATTACACATGGTGTATCACATTTAACAAACCAAACATTCAAATACCGGTATAGAAGGTAAAGTTAAAACCCAAACCGGTCCCTGCAACAATATCGGTATTGTCAGCCATTTGAATGAGCACAGAACTCAGATCAGAGGCAACAAACCATAAAACAAAATTACAAGCTTCAGGATGTCAATATTTGATCATACTGCCTCTTTCAAGACGGTCCTCTTGTCCACTGCCTGAAAGGTGCACAAAGGGCCTCTTTCAACCAACGCTTATAATGCCAATGTCCCACACCCAAATTTGATTTGTCACCTGCGCCGGATACAACACCTTACAGTGAAATGCTTACTTACAAGCCCTTAACCAACAATGCTTTAAAAAAAGTAAATAAAAGTAACAAATAATTAAACAGCAGCAGTAAAATAAGAAGTGAGGCTATATACAGTGGGTACTGGTACAGAGTCAATGTGCGGGCACACCAGTTAGTCGAGGTAATTAAGGTAATATGTACATGTAGGTAGAGTTAAAGTGACTATGCATAGATTATCAACAGAGAGTAGCAGCAGCGTAAAAGAGTGGTCTGGGTATCCCTTTGATTAGCTGTTCAGGAGTCTTATGGCTTGGGGGTAGAAGCTGTTTAGAAGCCTTTTGGACCTAAACGTGGCGCTCCGGTACCGTTTGCCATGCGGTAGTAGAGAGGACAGTCTATGACTAGGGTGGCTGGAGTCTTTGACAATTTTTAGGGCCTTCCTCTGACACCTCCTGGCTGAGCAGTTGCCATACCAGGCAGTGATCCAACCAGTCAGGATGCTCTCGATGGTGCAGCTGTAGAACCTTTTGAGGATCTGAGGACCCATGCCAAATCTTTTCAGTCTCCTGAGGGGGAAGACGCCCAGACTTACGGAACCAGAACCACACAGCCTAGAATCATTATGGAATGTTCTGTTACTGTAGCCTACTTCCAAAGCAGTTAAGCATTCACACGAAAAACCTCAGAACTGAGAGGGGAAATTATCTAATAAAAAACCTAGCACCGCATCTGCCCAGAAACTGTCTCCCCTGCAGTCTCAGCAAAGCTGTGTTTCAGACATTAAAATTGCTCCCATCTCCATGCCTTTTGTTTGCATTGAATGGATGATATCATGTTGGTTTCCCCTCCGCATGCATACGAGTCCTTCGCTAGAATACAAAAATACATTTTAGGGGGATTGTTGGTTCACTGTGCTTAGAACAAGATTTTAGTTCCAGCAGCTACATTTTATTTGATTAGGCAAGTCAATAAAGAACAAATTGTTATTTTCGATGACAGCCTAGGAACAGTGGGTTAACTGCCTTTTTCAGGGGCAGAACGACATGTTATTACCTTGTCAGCTTCGGGATTTGATCTTGCAACCTTTTGGTTTACTAGTCCAACGCTCCAACCACTAGGCTACATGCCAGGTTAGTGTCTTGCCAGGAGTTTCCCAGGACTGGTCTATGTAGGGAAAAACCATAGTGGATCTGACAGACTCCACAGTCTTATCTATTCAGTCCTGAGGGAAGAGGAGGTTAGAACAATATGAAACACAGAGACGGACCCGATATCCCTGTACTGCACATCAATCTGAATATCATGAGAATCCCTGACATGGTATGCACGTTAAAATAAAAACAATGTAGTGTTCCTGAGTTAGTAACTAACATATGGTCTGTGTAGCGGTCTGTTGAACATTTCATGACGTTATTACATTGAAACACAGTATATCAGAGGTGTCAAACAATGTTTCAGTGCGGGGCACACACCTGCAGATTTTCACTTGGAGCTGACAATGGTTTTACCTAATCCTCCAGTGGAGCTATTGTGGCTGCACAAGGCTTGTTATGTGATGCATACAGTAGTTGGCGCGCCCCACTTTGGGATCGTGCCGTGGGGGAGATCTTCGTGGGCTATACTCGGTCTTGTCTCAGGGTAGCAAGTTGGTGGTTTGAAGATATCCCTCTAGTGGTGTTGGGGCTGTGCTTTGGCGAAGTGGGTGGGGTTATAACCTGCCTGGTTGGCCTTGTCTTGGAGGTAGAGTCGGACGGGGCCAATGTATCTTCCGACCCCTCCTGTCTCAGCCTCCAGTATGTATGCTGCAATAGTTTGTGTCGGGGGCTAGTGTCGGTCAGTTATATCTGTAGTATTTCTCCTATCTTATCCGGTGTCCTGTGTGAATTTAAGTATGCTCCCTCTAATTCTCTCTCTCTCCCTCTCCCCTCCCGCAGGACCTGAGCCCTGGGACCATGCCTGAGGACTACCTGGCCTGATGACTCCTTGCTGTCCTCAGTCCACCTGGTCGTGCTGCTGCTCCAGTTTCAACTGTTCTGCCTGCGGCTATGGAACCCTGACCTGTTCACCGGACGTGCTACCTTGCCCCGGACCTGCTGTTTTCGACTCTCTCTCTACCGCACCTGCTGTCTCTGCTATGAAAAGCCAACTGACATTTACTCCTGAGGTGCTGACCTGTTGCACCCTTTACAACAACTGTGATTATTAATATTATTTCATCTGCTGGTCATCTATGAACGTTTGAACATCTTGGCCATGTACTGTTATAATCTCAACCCGGCACAGCCAGAAGGGGACTGGCCACCCATCAGAGCCTGGTTCCTCTCGAGGTTTCTTCCTAGATTCCTGCCTAGTGTTGGTCTCTTATATCTGGAGTATTTATCCTGTCTTATCCGGTGTCCTGTGTGAATTTAAGAATGCTCCCTCTAATTCTATCTCTCTCTCTCCCTCACCCTCCCCTTCCGGAGGACTACCTGGCCTGATGACTACTTGCTGTCCCCAGTCCACGTGGTCGTGCTGCTGCTCCAGTTTCAACTGTTGTGTCTGCGGCTATGGAACCCTGACCTGTTCACCGGACGTGCTACCTTGCCCCGGACCTGCTGTTTTCGACTCTCTCTCTACCGCACCTGCTGTCTCTGCTATGAAAAGCCAACTGACATTTACTCCTGAGGTGCTGACCTGTTGCACCCTTTACAACCACTGTGATTATTAATATTATTTCACCTGCTGGTCATCTATGAACGTTTGAACATCTTGGCCATGTACTGTTATAATCTCAACCCGGCACAGCCAGAAGGGGACTGGCCACCAATCAGAGCCTGGTTCCTCTCGAGGTTTCTTCCTAGATTCCTGCCTAGTGTCGGTCTCTTATATCTGAAGTATTTCTCCTGTCTTATCCGGTGTCCTGTGTGAATTTAAGTATGCTCCCTCTAATTCTCTCTCTCTCCCTCACAATCCCCTTCCAGAGGACTACCTGGCCTGATGACTACTTGCTGTCCCCAGTCCACCTGGTCGTGCTGCTGCCCCAGTTTCAACTGTTTTGCCTGCGGCTATGGAACCCTGACCTGTTCACCGGACGTGCTACCTTGCCCTGTCCTACTGTTCTTTTTACTCTCTCTACCGCACTTGCAGTCTCTAACTCTGAATGCTCTGACATTTACTCCTGAGGTGCTGACCTGTTGCACCCTCGACAACCACTGTGATTATTATTATTTGACCCTGCTGGTCATCTTTGAACATTTGACCATCTTGGCCATGTTCTGTTATAATCTCCACCCGGCACAGCCAGAAGAGGACTGGCCACCCCTCAGAGCCTGGTTCCTCTAGGTTTCTTCCTAGGTTCCTGCCTTTCTAGGGAGTTTTTCCTAGCCACTGTGCTTCTACACCTGCATTGCTTGCTGTTTGGGGTTTTAGGCTGTGTTTCTGTAAAGCACTTTAAATATTGTCCACCAACATTCACTCCTTAAAGGACTCCTTAAAGCACAGAACTGGCTCATCCATACATACAATATACCTTAATAATCAGCTGTAGGTTAGCTACAGAGGCCTCCTGTACACAAGTCACGCATGTTGTCTTTCCTCTATGGCTCTTCCTTCCCCTCTCCCTCTGTAGTGCCCTTCCCTGTTGCAGGAGTTTAGCAGCTCTGAGCGTTTTGGTAGCTTTGGGTGGCCTCTCCAAATTCACTAGTTTCTCATTTTTAACCGTTGTCTCCTTCTTTACCGTTGTCTCCTCCTTCTTTCGAGTCTATCCTGAAATCTCCTCGTTCTCTGACCCCTCCCCCTTGTCACCTTTGACCTTTCTCAGCTTGTACCAACACACATTGATTAAAAATACATTGGTGACAGTGTGTGTGTTACAGGGAATCTCTTTGATTGAAAAACGATTTGGGTCTGTGAAACGAATACATGTACATGCAACTGTTGTTGATAGCGTTGTCACAAACACCCCCTATTGATCAAACAAGGAGATGCACCCAACACTGACAGGTTTAATAAAAACACTGCATGCTTTAGAGAGGCATACAAGGAAAGCGCGTTATACTGATGTCTATATTTATATCATTCAGAATCAGATGTAACCCTCCACTCACCTTGGCTGTTCCAAAGATGGATGCAGTCTAGTTCTCTGCCGTCCTCCTCTTTCCTGGGGTGGATGACCAGAGTGACGTGACAGCTCCTGTTGGTGGCAAACTTCCTGAAAGCGCCGATAATGTCGTCCTGGATGGCCCATCATGAGGTTGTCAATGATCACGTGACCGATGACATAGCGGTAGACAGCGTGTTGCAAGGTGTCCAGCACAGACCTGCAGAGGGAAGAGAGAGGAGGGAGTTATTTACAACTCGAGCAGTACAGCACACCGATTGATTGACGTATCACTCAACACTTTCAGAGGACTCACTTGATGTTCTGCTGCCCATGGAAGGTCATAAAGTAGAGGGGTATGTCCTCAACCCTGTCAGCCCACGAGTCATACTGGTCCAGGTACTCCTCCAGCCTATGCACGGCGAACTGGGTCAGCATGATCTAGGCCAGGCGCACGTTGTTGATCTCAAAGGTGCCCCACAGCGGGTTGACACCCTGCATGCACAGGTCCAGGGCAAACTCACTGATGAAGGTGGTCTTGACGCTGCCCGTGGTTCCTGGAGGGGAAGGAAATATGAGAGGCATGGTGAAGTTAGAGGCACAATCAACAGACGGATCAATTGCTTCGTTTTTACTTTTGTTTTGACCTCTACAGCGAAGCAATATTCTCACTCAGTCTAGTCTCAGGTTAAAAATCAATCCCCCATTTGAAGCATATTCTTCCATAGCTAACTATATACTTCAGTGTAGAACATCATGACCAAATGTCAATGTGCATGCCATCCTACTATAGACTATACCTGTGAAGGCACTCAGCTCCCCCTTTTGAAGGGCCTTCATTATCCTGTTGATCCCCCTCTGGTCCACTCTTTATTTTTACATTTAACCTTTATTTAACAAAAAAGCAAGTAAGTTAAGAACAAATTCGAATTTACAATGACAGCCTACCAGGGAACAGTGGGTTAACTGCCTTGTTCAGGGGCAGAACGACAGATTTTTACCTTGTCAGCTCAGGGATTCAACCCAGCAGCCTTTCAGTTACTGACCAAATTCTCTAACCGCTAGGCTACCTGCTGCACAGCCACCTGCTCTGTGTTGGCCAGCTCCCCAAAGACATCCTCTCTGAGCTGCCTGAACGACACAATGGACTTTTGGGTGGCGGGGATGAAGGCTTCGACGATGCAGGCCAGGTTCCTGCCCTCGGCCAGGGCCTCCCGGGTGCACCAGTGAGCAGCGCTTCAGGCCCAGTTTCCTGGAGAAGATCTTGGAGGCCTCCCAGGAGCGCATGTCCCCTCCCTAGCCACAGGGTGACCCGCTTGAACTGCTCCAGGTACAGCAGGAGGGCCGGAGGCAGAGCGTTATAAATCCTCCGGGGCAGCTATCCAATGTTGCAGTTTGTTTAGCCTAGCCAGCTACTGTAAATGTCAATTTGTGTTTATTATCTGTATATGATTATGTGTTTCATTTCAAGTAACTAGCTGCAGGATTAAAGAAACATGAAATCATATACTTTGCATAGAAACCCAACTAAAAGCATTTAAAGTGCATTCAGAAAGTATTCAGACCCCTCCACTTTTACCCACATTTCTGTAACACCTTCTGTTACAGCCTTAATTTAAAATTGCTTAAACCGTTTTTTCCCCCTCATCAATCTACACACATAACTCTATAATGACAAAGAAAAAAACAAGGTTTTAGAATTTTTTGCAAATTTATATATAAAAAAAACTGAAATATCACATTGACGCAAGTATTTAGACCCTTTGCTATGGGACTCGAAATTGAGCTCAGGTGCATCCTGTTTCCATTGATCATTCTTGAGATGTTTCTACAACAGTGGCGACCAATCACTCATCTGTTTTATATTATTATTAAAACATTTTGGGGGGGGCATGTTTTGCATGTTATTTTGGCATTAATACGTGTCACATATCAGTTTGCAAACAAGATAAAAAATAAATAAATCATGAGTTAATAAAGGGAAAGTTTTATGTAGGTCCTAACAGTTTGTGGGCACCGTTTGTCACCGTTATAATGCAATTTATGTATTGTTTAGTGTTGTGTTTTGTTGTGTAGTGTAGTGGCTTTGCTGGCATGCATCCCCCCCCAAAAAATGTAGTTTGCCCCATCAAGATTTACAAGCTAAAATCACCACTGTTCTACAACTTGATTGGAGTCCACCGGTGGTAAATTCAATTGATTGGACATGATTTGGAAAGGCACATGCCTGTCAAATACTAATTGAGTGTATGTAAACTTCTGACCCACTGGGAATGTGATGAAAGAAATAAAAGCTGAAATAAATCATTCTCTCTACTATTATTCTGACATTTCACATTCATAAAATAAAGTGGTGATCCTAATTGACCTAAGACAGGGAATTTGTACTTGGATTAAATGTCAGGAATTATGAAACTGAGTTTAAATGTATTTCGATGAGGTCGATGTTAAATGAGGTCGATGTATATACATTTCCGACTTCAACTGTATATACAGTACCATTCAAAAGTTTGGGGTCACTTAGAAATGTCGTTGTTTTTAAAAGAAAATTTAAATGATCAATTAGCCTTGTAAAATTATAAACTTGGATTAGCTAACACAATGTGCCATTGGAACACAGGAGTGATGGTTGCTGATAATGTGCCTCTGTACGCCTATGTAGATATTCCATTTTTAAAAATCTGCCGTTTCCAGCTACAATAGTCATTTACAACATTAACAATGTCTACGCTGTATTTCTGATCAATTTTATGTTATTTAATGGACAAAAAATGTGCTTTTCTTAAAAAAATAAGGACATTTCTAAGTGAAACTTTTGAACATTTAAAAAAATATTTTTATAGTTTATTTGCTGTTAGTCAGCACCTCTACATACACTGTTTTTTATTCGATGTATCAGTTTGCAAACAATTTAATTAAATCATTGAGTTAATAAAGCAGCATACAAATATGGTCTCTTTTTATCTTTCTTGAGTAAGGCAAAATGCAGGTGTTTCAGCCTAGCTCAGTGCTTTCTGTGGTGGTGGTGGGGCAGCCCGCGGAAAATAAAGAGCGTAGGTGTTGGTAATCTTCTCTAGTTGCGCCGTAATTGGCTCAGTGTTCTGTCACTCATGGGGGCACTACGCTAGAGAAGGCTCTGCTGATAGCCAGGTGTAGCAGTGTTAAGGGTTCACTCTATGATGCTGAAAAGAAAGCTCTGCTGTTGGGACAGCTTTACGTAGACCCAAACAGTTTTTGGGCACAGTTTGTCACGGTTATGCTGCAATTAATGTATTGCTTAGTGTTGTGGCTTTGCTAGAACATTTTGATTTTGCCCCACCAAGATTTACATGCTAAAATCGCTACTGATGGTTACACATGGTTTGCGGTTGTGAGGCCTGTTGGACATACTGCCAAATTCTCGAAATCGACGTTGGAGGCAGTTTATGGTAGAGAAATTAACATTCAATTCTCTGGCAACAGCTCTGGTGGACATTCCTGAAGTTGGCATGCCAATTGCACGCTACCTCAAATCTTGAGGCATCTGTGGTATTGTGTTTTAGTGGCCTTTTATTGTCCCCAGCACGAGCTGCACCTGTGTTATGGTAATGCTGTTTAATCAGCTTCTTGATATGCCACACCTGTCAGCTGGATGGATTCTTGGCAAAGGAGAAATGCTCACTAACAGGGATGTAAACAAATTAATGCAAAACATTTGAGAGAAATAAGGCTTTTGTGCGTATGGAAAATTTCTGGGATTTTTTATTTCAGCTCATGAAACATGGGACCAACACTTTACATGTTTCGCTTATATTTTTGTTCAGTGTAGATTGTAAAGTATTAGTAATTTCTACATCGAGCCAGAAAACAACAAAACACATAACATGGATGTAACACATGGATGTAACACTTTACAAGGGTATACTGAATCTTCTTATGTACAGAGCAAATAAGTCCTCAGAAGAGGTATAGTGCAAATGTGTCTTTTAGTCATTGTTCACTCAAATATATTCTGTAGGTGACGTAGAGTTAATAATGTCTAAACCTCGACTTGAATGTTGTCAGGTCTGTATGATGTGAGTGCGTATGTTTGTTGAAATGAGTGTTCCAAATGTTTATTAGGACATACAGTATACTGGAGGTGTGTACTGGAGGTATACAGTATACTGGAGGTGTGTTATGAGTGTAGCAGCCAGCATGTTTGCCATTTGACCATAAGTAGCAAGTACAGTACAATATCCATAACCGCATCCAAGTTTACTGCCCATGGAGATTGTACACACTGATTGTCCTTTGGTGTATCTTGAGCAGACACTGGCTCAGATCATCAGGGTTCCTCACACACTTCATCTTCCATTCACCAGTTTCTCCATTCCTTTGTATATCTAAAGACAGAATAAAAAAATAAAAAATCAGACAGACTTGATATAACATAACTGTCACGTTCCTGACCTGTTTTCTGTTAGTTTGTGTATGTGTTAGCTGGTCAGGACGTGAGTTTGGGTGGGCAGTCTATGTTTTCTGTTTCTATGTTGGTTTAAGGGTGACCTGATATGGCTCTCAATTAGAGGCAGGTGGTTTTCATTTCCTCTGATTGAGAGCCATATTAAGGTAGGTGTTTTCACACTGTTTGTTTGTGGGTGGTTGTCTCCTGTGATGTCTTTCGTCGTTGTCGATGTGTTTTCACTTACGGGACTGTTTGGCTGTTCGTGTGTTTCGATGTAACGTTCCTGTCCGTGAGTTTACGTTTGTGATGTGAGTTTATGTTCAGGTTCCGTTCTACGTCGTTTTGTTATTTTGTAAGTTTTGAAAGTGTTTGTTTTCGTGTCATCAGTTTTCGTTGTTATATAATAAAGATGGCATATTTCCCTGAACCCGCATTTTGGTCAGAAGATCCTTCTCTCCTCACCTCATCTGAGGATGAGGAAAGCGACAGCCTTAACAATAACACATCTTTGTTATAGCCCAGCACTGAAACATCTGATTCCACATAACTCATCACCAAGCCCTTGATTAGTTGAATACAGTGCTGGGCGAGAACAAAAACGTGCACACCCTGTCGGACCTCCAGGCCCAGGGAACAGGATGGAGAAACACTGCAGTAGCCACTTTGCAAAGACAAGGTCACAGGCACTGTTTGAAGGCCAGGCTTAATTGATTGGGGGGCTATCATGGTGTATTGTGAACTCAGCAGGCTCCTCTAGGGGAGAGGGGAAATAAGAGAGGAAGAGAGAGGAAGGGTAATAATGGATGGAATGATGATCCTCTAGCGTGGAGGTGAAGGTGTGGAGGGGACAGGGAATAGAAAAGGGAGCATATACGGATAGAGAGGGTGGGAATAAAGGGAGGGGGAGAGAGGGTGAGGAGGAGGAAACCTGCTGATGGTGCAAAACATCTCCTGTCAGCCCCCCTCCCCCCCACACACACACAAATACACACTCCCTCCCTCTCCTACTCTATCAGCTCACTGCATCACTGACCAGGACACACAGGTCAAATGTTTCCTGTGCCGCTTGGCCGCTTGGCCGCTTGGCCGCATTCGATAAAGTCTGCGAAAAAGGACAACAAGCCTTCACTTGGTGTCTCTGTGGAGTCCAACCCAGGAGTGATGAGCGCCGCTGTTACTGTCAGCTACGTAGTGACAGATACACAAACCGGCGCGCTGCGCTGCGAGCCACCAGGGAAGCAACGGGGCAAGAGCTGATTCAACACTTTACTGTGGTGAGGAGACGCCTCTATTTAACACGGCGAGCCTTGATAGGTTTATAAAGCACCGACTGACTGGCTGACTGGCTGCTGGGAAATACGTTTCAGTCAACTTGTTCCTAAGCTGGATGCGCCTGAAATGGCAATGTATTACCTATATAGTGCACTACTTTTGTCCAGAGCCCTAAATAGTCCCTATAGTGCTCTACAAAAGTAGTGCACTCTATAGAGAAGGATGCCATTTCAGTCTCTGCCAATATTTGTTTTGGTCAGAGTGGACTCTCTCTCAAGGCAGTGGAGCATATCCCTGGTTGTTGCTAGCGTATGTTGTTATTGCGTTGACAGTGACATTGAGAGAGTGTTGCGGGTTAGGTAACAGTGACACAGGTCTTTTTCAGTGTGATGGCCCTACAGCTCATCTGGCTTGTGGCCACCAGCTTGGGACAGCAAAGGACACAAAGCACAAAAAATCAACCTGGGCTGGAATGACTATGTCTGCCGCTCTGCCCTTCATCTTTTATGGAGAGGAAAATGAAAGCTGATGTTGACAGAATCTATTTGGTGGTGGTGGTGGACTGAATTTGAAAAAAGGTTCAAATTACATAGTGTGTCACGTTCGTCATATGAATCGCACCAAGGTGCAGCGTGGTATGCGTAGATTCATCTCTAATAAAGAAATAACACTGAACAAACTAACAAAACAACAAAACGAACAAAACGTGAAGCTATATGAAATAGTGCAGACAGGCAACTAAACATAGAATAAGAACCCACAAACACCAAAGGGGAAATGGCTACCTAAATATGATCCCCAATCAGAGACAACGATAAACAGCTGCCTCTGATTGGGAACCATATCAGGCCACCATAAACATACAAACACCTAGACCTACAAAACCCTACACATACAAAAACCCTAGACAATACAAAAACCCCTAGACAATTCAAAAACTAGCGTAATCCACCCTAGTCACACCCTGACATAACCAAAATATAAAGAAACAGAGATATCTCAGGTCAGGGCGTGACATAGTGTCACATGTTCATAGTAATTGTGAAGTATTTCAACAAGACGTGCAGGGCACAGCTTTCTCTCAGTCTTACCTTTGCTTTCCGGACTCTTGATGGGCTCACACATTTCTGGCAATCAGGTCCCACCATCTTCGTCATCACCATCATCATCACTCAGCTTCTCTGATCAATCTGACCAGAGATCAGTCCTTCATGATAGTCTTCGTGCGTCAATGTTAGTGTTAATCCGGCCAACCTTAAATGAAGCCTGCTGTCTATCTATAATACTGCTGTTTTACCTCTCTGACACAGTCAGATGCTAACAACGCAAAGATGCAAAAATGTATCATTTCAATTGCCATTATTTCCAAAGTTGCTACTGATGGCTGCCACAGAAAAAATAATTGCTATTTACATGAGAACAAAAGAAAACAAAGATAAGTGTGTGTTATTGAGTTATGACTGAAATGTATTATTTGTCCAACCATCTGTGCTCTCTTGTGAGGTCCAGTAGGCCTGGGTCTTTAAGAGCCATCATATACGTACACTGTATGGCACTAAACTACAGTAGCCATCGTTGTCTAAACTCAGTAGTTCCTCAGTCGAACTCATTACGATCTTACCTCATGGTCATTGGTCATATGACCTGGACTCTCATTGCGAGTCTGTGTCCCTTGTCCCACGATGCATCACAGCTCTCTCTCTCTGTCAGTATGTCAGCTGACTAGACCAGCACTGAACCTTATCGTAATTGACCAGCTTCCACAATAGGGTCTGAGGTAGGATTGTAACTAACTTGTGTATGTATCATGTATTTGCTTGAAAGTCCATCAAAGGGTCCATGCACTAGTACAGTGTGTGTCCAAAATGGATACTGTGACTATATCCATGACTGCTCCAGTTAGGGAAAAGTCAAAAAGTTCTCTTTACTCTAAGGTTCAATAGTGAAATTATGTGAGTGGGTCACTTGTCTCGAGTCACGGGAAATTGTACATTGGGTTTTAGGTATGAATACTCCCACAGGTCGCTTTGGCACTGGGTAAACTAAAGCAGTATTATACAAGCTAGACCTCCCTGCCTCTTAGGGGCACTCTTTTGTAGTTGGGTTAAACCAATAAACAGATCAAAGGGAAAAGAGCTCAAGGTGGGGCTAGACGGAGCTCTCGTCTGTCGCCTGGGGGTCCAGTTGCGTGTGCTTCCTCTTCTCCAGGATGCGGTTGAGCTCTTCGGTGAACGAGTGGCAGAGGGGAGACGTGCTCCCCTCGGGGTCCGTCGTCTGCCTCAGCAGCACGTAGCTGTTGCCGTTCAT